>NW_007253064.1:386799-397741 GCF_000164805.1 Carlito syrichta
GTGCTGCAGTGTTGGGTGCATATATGTTTAGGATAGATATTTCTTGTTGATGGATTGAGCCTTTTATCTTTATGTAGTGGCCTTCTGTATCTTTTTTGATTTTTAATAACTTGAAAGGTATTGTGTCTGAAATTAAGATTGATACTCCTCCTTTCTTTTGTATTCCGTCTGCTTGAAAGTTTGTTTCCCATCCTCTTACTTTGAGTCTGTGTGTGTCCTTTCTAGTGACGTGAGTCTCTTGAAGGCAATAGATTGTTGCCTGTTGATATTTTATTCATTTTGCCATTCTATGTCTTTTCAGTGGTGCATTTAGTCCATTCACATTTAGGCTAATAATTGAAATGCAAGAGTTGATCCCTGTCATAAGGTTCTTACAGAGTTGTTCCTGTTTGTTTGTTGTCTTTCTTTGGGTTTTGAAGTTGGTTCGTGTGTGTTTTTAATCTTTTGCCTGTACTCTTGTGAAGAATGTTGTTCTTTTTTCTTTTTCTTCTATGTTCAGTACTTTCTTAAGTGTTTCTTGTAGAGGTGGTCTGGTGGCAGCGTAGGTTATTAGGGATTGGATATCTGGAAAAGATTTCAATTCTCCCTCACTAATGAAGCTTAGTTTGGATGGGTAGGTTATTCTTGGCTGAAATTGTTTATCTTTTAGAACTTTGAAGATAGGGTTCCAGGCTCTCCTAGCCTGAAGGGTTTCTGTGGATAAATCTGTTGCTATTCTAATTGGTCTTCCCTGGTAGGTAGTCTGGCCTATTTCTCTTGCTGTCTTTAGGATTTTTTCTTTTATAGTTACTTTGTTTAGGTGAATTATTATGTGTCTTGGAGTTGGTCTTCTCATTTGTTGTCTTGCAGGGTTCTCTGAATCTCTTGTGTTTGGATTTTTTCATCCTTGATGAGATGAGGGAAGTTTTCTTGAATGATTTCATGAAATGTTTGTTCCAGTGTGGTTTCTGTTTCTCTCTCTGTCTCAGGAAGCCCAATTACTCTTAGGCTTGGTCTCTTGTAGTGATCATTCATCTCTTGCAGGTTTTGTTCTGTCTTTTTGAGCTTCTTTTCTATGCTTTTGACAGTTTGGGTGAGTTCTGTGTTTTGGTCTTCGAGTTCTGAGATTCTTTCTTCTGCTTAGCTAATTCTGCATCCATGCTTTTTAGTCTGTTATTCATTTCCATCACAGTATTCTTTACCGCTCTTATTTCTGACATCAGCTCCTTCCTATTTCCTCTTGTCTCTCCTCAATTTTTTAAATTCCCTCCATTAATGTCTTGATGTCTGGGTTTGTTGCATGTGACCAGTCATTCTGGGGCTCTTCATTGTTTGTGTTCCAGAATCTGTTTTCTCAATGTTGATCTCCCAGGGGTCTGTGTGAGACCTATATTCTTCTTTTGGTTTTTCTTCATTTGTGTGGTTTTTCCCCCTCCCTACTGTTTTCTTCCCTCCACGTCACTGTCTTCTTTAATTCTGGTATTCAGGGATAAAGGGATTGGTTTCACTTCTGTTTGTTCAATCTCCTATTCTTTATGTATGCCCTCTTACTTTGTTCAATTCTGGAGTTGCATTGTAGGTTGGAGGTGGTCCTTTTTGAGATTTACTTAAGGGGGGAGCTGTGATTCAAAATCTATCTGCAGGTCCTGGTATTCACTGACAGGTGTGTGGATAATCTGGAACCCACTTCCCACTGCCTTGGAATCTGTCCGTGCAGTGGGGTTGTAGTTTTACTCCCTGAAATAAAATGTGGTTAGCAGAGGGAAGAGAATGGAGCAGACAGTGCGTTGAAGAAGGGGTGGAGAGAGAGAGGAGTAAGGGGGGAAACAAATGTGTGCCAACAAGTGGAAAGAGAGACCTATACTGAAACAGATAAAAATAATAGACCACAGCTACAGATGAACCAACTTCCATACAAAAAAAACCCCAACATATAGTGATGCTAACATACAAGCTAACAACCACCTTATTGGTGTGCTGTTCCTCTATACAAAGATATGGTTTCAGAGAGAAGAAAAGAGAAGAAAAGGAAGTGGGGGAGAAAAAGGAACAATATAGTAGGAATAGAATTAAGTCATTAAACTAACAGCATCAATGAAGCACACTCTGAGACTTTTCGTTTAAGTCCAACGTCCTTTCAGTTCTGATTTCTAGCTTTCTTTTCAAGCAGCTAAATTAGTTTGCAGTTAGGGTCAGTTGCCCCTGGTGTGCTGTGAAGGACAGTCAGATCACCCTACATTCACCAGTCTGACCTATGTTTTTTTCTAGCTTGTTTCTCCTGTTTCAGTGTTGTTACCTTGAATCGCCAGCAGGTGGTGCTATCTCAGCTGCCTGCCCCAGAGGGGGTGAGGCCGGACAGGAACCGCCAGAGACTGGAGATGGATGCCTGCCTCAGGGCACAGGCAGGAGACTCATGGCGGGCAGGACATCTCGGTTGCAGGAGAGGTGGCAGTAATCCCAGCAGATCTTTCCTGAAGAGGCTCCAAGGACTGAAGTCGTGGATCGCCTCTGTCCTGGGTGGTGCAATGTGCTACTGGCAGCGGCGGCTGCAGTGGCAGTGGCAGTGTCTGTGCTGCAGTGGCTGTCCAGTCTGCTGCGATGCCCCAGTGGTGGCAACGGTCAAGCTCTGTATGAAGAGCAGGCTGCGATGTTGGGGTCCGCAGCCCCTGGGGTGAGAGCCAGAGACCCACTGCAGTTCTCCTTTGCAGAGGGTTTCACAGACCAGGTTGCCCCATCACCATCTTGCTGGAAGTCCCCCAGTGGAAAGTTTTAACAGTAGACTACAACAAGGAGAAGAAACGATCTCAGAACTTGAAGACAAGACTTTGAATTAACCCCATCAGTCATCAATAAAGAATAAATAATTGAGAGAATGGAACAAAGACTCCAAGAAGTATGAGATTATGTAAAATGTTCAAACCTAAGAATCATTGAGTTCCTGAGGAAAAAGAGAAAGTAACAGGTTTGGAAAATTTATTTGAGTGAATAATGGAGGAAAACTTCCCTGGTTTTACCTGAGATCCTAACATTGAGATTCAAGAAGTCCAAGGAACCTCCAGAAAATTGATTGTAAAGAAGAATATCCTCAAGGCATATAATATCTGAGTAAATTAATGTGAAGGCAAAAATTTAAGAGCATTGAGATAAAATCATCAAATAACTTAAAAGTAAACCTATCAGACTAACAGCAGACTTCTCAGAGGAAACCCTACAAGCCAGAAGGCATTGGGGCCCCATTTTCAATCTTTTCAAACAGAAAAACTGTCAATAAAGGAATTTGTATTCTGAAACACGAAGTTTCATAAATGAAAGAGAAAGAAAGTCATTTCCAGACAAACAAACACTGAGGGAGTTTGTCCTCACTAGATTGACTCTACAAGAAATATTTAAAGTAGTTCTACATACTGAAACAAAAAGTCAAAACACACCACTATAAAAATGCCAGAAATAATAAAGTCCACAGGCTTTCTGGAACACCAACATAATAAAGAAAATAAATAAAGCAACCAGATAGCAATCAGTATGCTGAGTAGAATAGTACCTTATATATCATTATTAACTCTGAACATAAATGATCTCAGTGTCCTACTAAAAAGATATAGACTAACAGAATGGATAAGACAATACAACCCAAATATCAGCTGCTTTCAAAGAACCCACTGAACTCACAAAGATTCCTACAGTGTCAAAGTAAGGGGTTGGAGAAAAAATATTTCATACTAATGGAAACCAAAAAGGAGCAGAAGAAAAGAAATAATGAAGGTCAGAGCAGAACTAAATAAAATTGAGCTGAAAAAAAATACCAAGGATCAATGAAATAGAAAGTTGATTATTTGAAAAGAGAAACAAAATTGACAGACTACTAGCTAGATGAATTAAACAAAGAGAGAAGATTCAAATTAGCTGAATCAGAAATGAAAAAAAAGACATTACAACTGAAATGATGGAAATTCAAAATATTATGCAAGACTATTACGAACATCTTTATGCAAAAAAACAAAAACAAAACCAAAAAACAAACAAACAAACAAACAAAAACAGAGAAATAGATAAATCCTTGGAGACATACAACCCACCAACATTCATCAGGAAGAAATAGAAATGCTGAATAGACCTAATAATGAGCAGTAAGATTGAAAAAGTAATTAGAAGTCTTCCAACAACAACAAAAAATCTAGGACCTGACGGACTCACAGCTGAATTCCACCAGACCTCCAAAGAAGTGGTATCAATTTTACTAAAACTATTCCACAAGATTAAAGAAGAGGGAAGCCCTCTAATATATTCTATAAGAACAGTATCACTCTGATACCAGAGGCAAGAAAAGACACAAAAAGAAAACTACTGACCAATATACCTTATGAACATAGATACAAAAATTCTCAACAAAATATTAGCAAACCAAATTCAACAGCCCATTAAAAAAAATCATATTAATACACCATGATCAAGTGAGTTTTTTCCCAGGAATGCAAGGATGATTCATCATAAGCAAGTCAATAAATGTGATCCACTACATAAACAGAATTAAAAACAAAAATTATACAGTTGTTTCAATAGATGAACAAAAAGCATTTAATAAAATTAAACATCCCTTCATGATAAAAGCCCTCGGAAAAATAGGTATAGAGGGGAAATTATTCAAAATAATAAAAGCCATGTATGATAAATCCACTGCCAATGTCATCCTGAATGTAGAAAAGTTGAATGCGTTCTGCTTCAGAACTGGAATGAGGCAAGGATGCCCCTTTTACCACTACTATTCAACATTGTAACAATCAGGCAGGACAAAGAAATAAAGGGCATTCAAATTGGAAAAGAAGAAATCAAACTATATCTGTATGCTGATGATATAAACTTATACCTAAAGAACCCTAAAAACTCCTCCAAAAGACTCTTGGACTTAATAAATGACTTCAGTAAAGTTTCAGGATACGAAATCAACATACATAAATCAGTAGCACTGCTGTACACCAATAATGACCAAGATGAGAATCAAATAAAGAACTCAATTCCATTCACAATAGCAGCCAAAAAACTAAAATACCTAGGTATGTATTTAGACAAGGAGGTGAAAGATCTCTACAAAAAGAATTGCAATACTCTGATCAAAGAAATTTCAGAGGCTGCAAACAAATGGAGAAATATGCATGCTCATAGATTAGAAGGATCAACATTTTATTTTTTTTTGAGTTGGAGTCTCATTCTGTTGCCCAGACTGGAGTGCAGTGGCTGCTCCTGGTCACTGCAGCCTCGATCTGCTGGGCTCCGGCAATCCTTCTGCCTCAGCCTTCCAAGTAGCCTGGAACTACAGGCGTGTGACCACACCTGGCTAATTTCTTGATTTATTGTAGAGATGAGGTCTCACCAAGTTGCCCAGGTGGGTCTCGAACACGCAGGCTCAGGGAGTTCACTCACCTCAGCCTCCCAAGGTGCGGGATTACTGGCTAAGCCACTGAGCCCGGCTGGATCAACATTATTTAAATAACCACATTACCCAAAAGTAATCTACAGATTCAATGTAATCACTATCAAACTACAAATATCGTTTTCTCACAGAATTAGAAAAAAATTATCCTGAAATTTATATGGAACCAAAGTAGCCAGAATAGCCAAAGCTATTCTAAGCAAAAAGAACAAAGCTGGAGGTATCACATTATCTGTCTTCAAATTATACTACAAGACTGTAGTTACTACAACAGCATGATGCTGGTACAGGAGCAGAGACATGGATCCGAATAGGGAATCTATAAATAAACCGAAATACCTACAACCATCTGATCTTTGAAAAAGCAGCCAAAAACATACATTGGGCAAAGGACACCTTATTCATCAAAAAGGTGCTGGAAAAGTTGAATGACTACATGCAGAAAAATTAAACTTGATCCTTATTGCTCCCCATATACAAAAATTAAATCATGATTGATTAAATAACTAAATGTGAGGCCTGAACCATACAAATTCTAGAAGAAAACCTAGAAAAAACTCTATGGGCTTCAACCTAGGCAAATAATTTATGACTAAAATTCCTAAAGCAAATGCAACTAAAACAAAAATAAATAAGTAGAACTTAATAAAGTTAAAAAGCTTTTGTACAGCAAGATAAATAATCAACAGAGCAAACAGACAATCTACAAAATGGGAGAAGACATTTGCAAACTATGCATCTGAAAAATAACTAATATCTAGAATTTGCAAAGAGGTCAAATCAGCAAGAAAAAAGTAAATAGTAACATTAAAAAGTAGGCAAACAACATGAATAGATATCTTTCAAAACAACCCCAAAAAACAAATGACCAACAAACATATGAAAAAATTCTCAACATCACTCATCATCAGGGAAATACAAATTAAAACCATAATGAGATACCACCTTACACCAGTCAGAATGGCCACTATTAAAAATTCAAATAACAATACATGCTGGCATGGATGCAGAGAAAAGGGAACATTTATACACTGTTGGTGGGAGTGAAAACTAATACAATTTCAATGCAAAGTGATATGGAGTTCACTCAAAAAACTAAAAGTATATCTATCATTTGATCCAACAATCCCACTACTAGGTATCTACCCAAACAGATACATAACAGAGGTAATTATATAAAAAAGACACTTGCACTTGCATGTTAGTTGTAGCACAAATCACATTTGCAAAGATGTGGAATCAACCTAAATGCCCATCTGTCGATCAGTGGATAATTAAAATGTGATGCATATAAACCATGAAATACTACACAGCTATAAAAAGAATGAAATCATGTCCTTTGTTGCAACATGGATGGAACTAAAGATCATCATTCTAAGTAAACTGACTCAGAAACAGGAAACCAAACACTGCATGTTACCACTCATATGTAGGAGTTAAATGCTCATGAGGATGGAAATAATAGACATTGGGGACACCAATATGGGGGAAGGTGAGAAGGGGGTCAGGGTTCAGAAATTACCTATGGGGCACAATGCTCACTATCTGGAGAATGGGTCAATCCCTGCCACTGCACAATATGTCCACGTAACGAATATGCATGTGTACCCTCTGAATCTAAAATAAATTTTAAAAAAGGAGTGAGGGTTAAACTTACTAAGCACTGTATGTAGAGAATTTGGAATTTTGAGATATTTGTCTGAGACAATGTACAGTGTCAACTCCTTATATTGGGGCTTAAGTATAATTTGACATCTGTTACTACCATTATTTTATAATAATGTGCTATGCCAGGTCGTGCAAATATATTCTGGCTTTAGACTTGACAGTAAAGTCTGAAATGTAAATGACTTTTCAATTTTGTCCATAGATACAATTATCTTAGTCATTGCTCCAACCAGTAAGTAAAGTGTCTCTGTGACCCACAATTTGTGATTTGTCCAGGACCAAGGGAACTTCTGGGATGTGAAACTTTTAATCCTAACTCTGGGAAAGACCTGGGTAAACTGGGATAACTTGATCACCCATACCATTCTTTTTTTCTTCTTTTTTTTATTATAAAGATGTGGAGTAGAATTCAGGGTTAGGTATACAGACATCAATTATGCAGGTACACTTGTTAATGAGGTATGCCCCTCCCTCCCCTAACAGTTTCCCTAAACTGCCAATCCCCACCTCCCAACAGTTTCCTATTACTGCAAATCCCTTTCTTATAGTATAATTATTCAAGGTCTGTTTATGTGTGAGAACATATGGTACACTGTTTTTTATTTCTGTGATAGATCACTGAGTATGATTGACTCTAAATTCATCCAAGTTGCTGCAAAGTCCATATGTTTGTCCTTCTTTATGGCTGCATAATATTCCATTGTGTATATATACCACGCTTTTTTTTTATCCAGTCCAGCTTTGATGGGCAACATGGTTAGTTCTGTGTTTTGCTATTGTGAATAGAACTGCAACAAATATACGTGTGCAGGTATCTTTTTTGTAGAATGACTTGAGTTCCTCCGAGTATATTCCCAACAGGGGAATTGCTGCGTCATATGGAAGGTCAATTTCTAGTTCTTTCAGAAATCTCCACACTGTCTTCCAAAGAGGTTGTACTAGTTTGCATTCCCACCTGTTGCTTGCACTTTCAGTGTAATGTTTTTTTTAAAAAATTCCAAATTCAAGGTCATGAAGATTTATCTCTGTGCTTTCTTCTAAAAATTATATACTTTTAACTCCTATATTTAGGTCTTTTATCCACTTCAAGTCAATTTATGTGTATGTGATAAAGTAAAAGTCTACCTTCTTTTTTTTTTTTTTAAATGTGGGTATCCTGTTTTCCCAACACAATTTGTTGAAGAGACTGTTCTTTTCTCACTGAATATGCCTGACATCCCTGTTGAAAATCAAATGGTCATAGATGTGACACTTTGTTTCTGGGTGCTCTATTCTATTCCATTGACCTAAGTGTCTACTTTAACCAGTACTGCTTTGCATTGATTGCTGTAGTTTTAGAGTGAGTTTTGAAATTGGGAAGTGTGAATCCTCTGACCTTGTTGTTATTTTTCAAGATTGTTCCAGCTGTTCAGGTTCCCTTGAAATTCCATATGAATTTCAGGATGGAGTTTTCCATCTTTTGCTTAATACCATTGGGGCTTTGACAGGGATTTCTTCAATTTATAAATTATGTTGGGTAGTGTATTAATTTCCTAGGGATGCCATAAAGAAGTACCCAAAGTGAGTGCCTTAAAACAACCAAAATGTATTCCCACAGATAAGTGAAATCAAGGTGCCGATAGAGCCATGCTGTCTCTGAAATCTTTAGTATAGGATCTTTACTTGCCTATTATACATTTTGGGTAATCACAGACATGCCTTAGCTTGTGGGCAGTATAAGTCCAATGATTGGCTCCAACTTCACATGCCTGTCATCCCTCTGCATTGGGTTCAAGTTTTTCTCCTCTTAAAAAACATCTGTCAAATTGGATTAAAGACCCTCCTAATCAAGTATGACCTCACTTAACCTGATTATATCTGCAAAGACCATACTTCCAAGTAATGTAAACTTTACAAGTACAGGAAATTAGGACATAAATATATCTTTTGAGGAACAAGACATAACTTAACTCCTAAGAGATAATATTTTCATCTTAATATTAAATCTTCCAGTCATTGAATGTGGGATGTCTTTCTATTTGCTTAGGTCTTTTTTCTTTCTGTTTTGTAGTTTTCAGTGTCCAAGTCATCACCTCTGTGATTAAATTTATTTCTAAGTATTTTTTATTTTTTAATTTTTATTTTTTGACAAGGATTCCAAGTTCCCTTAATGAGGAAAGAAATCTCCATTTTCAACAAATGGTACAGGGACAAATAGGCATCCTCATACAAAATAATGAAGGTGGATCACAGCTTCATAGTATGTACAATAATTAATTCAAAATGGATTAATCACCTAAATATAAGACATAAAACGCTTAGAAGAAAACTTAGCAGTAAATCCCCATGACCTCAGATTTGGCAATGGATTCTTAGATATGGCACCAACAAAACAAACAACAGACTAAAATATAGATAAATTGGACATCATCAACATTAAAAAGTTTTGCACATCAAAGAATACCATCAAGAAAATGAAAAGATAACCAACAGAATGGGAGAAAATATTTGAAAATTACATGTATGACAATACAGAATATATAACAAACTCATTTCTTTTTTAAATATTTTTTATTTTAAAATTGTGGGGTACAGTTAAGGGTTAGGTATACAAATATGCATAGTGCAGTCACCCTTGTTGATAAGGGGTGTTTTCCCATCCCCAGACAGATATTGGCTACTGTTAAACCCACCTCCCTTCCCCTCCCTGCCCACCATGTTTCCTGCCACTGTCAATCCATTTCTTATAGTATTATGATAGATGTTCAAGGTCCACTTATGAGTGAGAACATCTGATACTCAGATCTTTGTTTCTGTGAGAGATCACTCAGTATTATAGACTCTAGTTCCATCCAGGTTGCTGCGAAATTCATGATTTTGTTCTTTTTTTATGGCTGTATAGTATTCCATCATGTATATGTACCACATTTTTTAAATCCAGTCCTCTTTTGATGGACAACATGGTTGGTTCCTGGTTATTGCTATTGTGAACAATGCTGTGAGAAACATATGTGTGCAGGTATCTTTTTGATAGAGTGATTTGAGTTCTTCAGGGTATATTCCCAGTAGGGAGATTGCAGGGTCATATGGGAGGTTGATATTTAAAGCTTTTAGGAATTGCCACTTTGCTTTCCACAGAAGTTGAACTAGTTTACACTCCCACCAACAATGTAGAAGTGTTCTCTTTTCACCATATCCACTCCAGCATCTGTTATTTTTTGAGTTATTGATAATGGCCATTCTGATTGGAGTTAGGTGGTATCTCAGTGTAGTTTTAATTTGCAACTCCTTGATGATTAGTGAAGTTGAACATTTTTTCATGTGCCTGTTGGCCACTCATATATCTTCTTTTGAGAAGTGTCTATTCATATCTTTTGCCCACTTTGTAATGGGGTTTTTTTTTTTTTTTTTCTTTTCAGCACGTTTGATTTCCTTGTAGATCTAAGATGTTAGGCCTTTGTCAGACATGGAGTTGGCAGATACTTTTTCCCAGTCTGTGGGCTGTCTCCCTGCTCTCTTGATGGTTTCTTTGGCTTTGCAGAAGCTTATCAGTTTAATGAGGTCCCACTTGTCTATCTTATCGCTTATGGCCCGTGCATTTCGGGTTTTGTTCAGGAATTGGAGGCCAGTTCCAATTTCCATAAAGGTGTGTCCCGCATTTTCTAAGGTTCTTATGGTTTGAGGTTTTACATTTAGTTCTCTGACCCATTTAGAGTTAATTTTTGTGTATGGGGATAGATAGGGGTCTTGTTTGAATCTTTTGCATGTGGTCAGCCAGTTTTCCCAGTACCATTTACTGAATAGGTTCTCCTCTCCCCAGTGGTAGGTGGTGGAGGCTTTGTTGAAGATGAGTTGGTTGAGAAATTGAGGTTTTGCTTCTGGAATCTC
>NW_007253064.1:398002-398267 GCF_000164805.1 Carlito syrichta
TTTGATGGGTATTGCATTAAATCTGTAGATTGCCTTAGGTAAGATGGACATGTTCACAATGTTGATTCTTCCAATTCATGAACGTGGGATATTTTTCCACTTGTTTGTGTCATCTTTGATTTCTTTGAGCAGTGTTATGTAGTTTTCATTGTAAAAGTCTTTCACATCTCTGGTTAGGAAAATGACAAGGTATTTCTTTTTTTTGTGTGGCTATTGTGAATGGGATTGTGCTTTTTATTTGGGTTTCTGTTTGTTTATTATTGGT
>NW_007253064.1:398493-411613 GCF_000164805.1 Carlito syrichta
TTGTTCTAGCTAGGACTTCCAATACTATATTGAACAGGAGGGGAGAGAGTGGGCATCCTTGTCTTGTTCCAGTTTTCAGGAGACATGGTTTCAGTTTTTGTCCGGTTAGGAGTATGCTGGCTGTGGGTTTCCTGTAGATGACTTTTACTATTTGAGGTATGTTCCCTGTATGCCTAGATGTTCGAGGGTTTTTATCAAGAAGGCATGCTGGATTTTATCAAAAGTTTTTTCTGCATCTAATTATATAATCATTTGGTTTTTGTTCTGATGTCTGTTGATAAATTACATTTATTGTCTTGCGAATGTTGAACCAGCCCTGCATCCCAGGGATGAATCCTACTTGGTCATGATGGATGATTTTTGAGATGTGTTGTTGAATTCGGTTTGCTATGATCTTGTTGAGAATTTTAGCATCTATGTTCATCAAAGATATTGACTTGTAGTTCTCTTTCTCTGTTGGGTCTTACCTGACTTTGGTATCAATGTGATGTTAGCTTCATAAAATGATTTGGGGAGGGAAATTTCAGGTCATTGAGAGACATCTTTCTCAATGACCTGAAATACTTTCAGTAGGATTGGTGTCAGCTCCTCCTTAAATGTCTTATAGAATTCTACTGGAAAGCTATCTGGTCCAGGGATTTTTTTGGTAGGTAGTTTTCTTATTACATAGTCAATTTCCTCAATTGTTATTTGTCTATTTAGGGTCTCAATTTCTTCTTGTTTCAATGTAGGCAGGCTGTGTGATGTCAGAAAGTCTTCCATTTCCTTAAGGTTTTCAAGATTGTTTCCATAAAAGTGTACATAGTAGTCTCTAATGATCTTTTGTATTTCTTCAGGGTCAAATGTGACTTCATCTTTTGTGTTTCTGATTGTATTTATTTGGGCCTTTTCTCTTTTCTTCTTGGTCAGTGTAGCTAGGGGACCACTGATCTTGTCTATTCTTTCAAAGAACCAGCTTTTTGTTTCATTGACTTTTTTGTATTATCTTTTTTGTTTTCTATGTCTTGGATTTGGGCTTTTATTTTGGTCATCTGGATTCTTCTACTGAAGTTAGGGTTTTGGTGGTCTTGCTTTTCTAGCTTCCTAAGGTGACTTGTTAGGCTATTAATTTTGTGATCCTTCCATTTTCTTCATGTGCATTTATAGAGATATGAGTTCCCCCATTACTACATCTTTCATGGCATCCCAGAGATTTTGATTAGATGGTTCTTCATTTTCATTTGTTTCCAGGTGTCTTTTAATCTCTGTTTTGATATCATCATTGACCCAGGAGTTGTTTAGCATCATGCTATTTAGTGTCCATGTCTTTGAGGTTTTGTGGGGAACCTTGTTGGTACTGGTGTTTATTTTTATTCTACTGTGGTCTTAAAAGGTGCATGACAAAATTTGAATCTTTTGATGCTGGAGTCCAGCTCCAGGAGCGAGTCAGGGCTTGAGATGGGAGAATCAGGAAGCGGCGAAAAAGAAAAGATGAAAACGACAGGAATCCTCTTTCTGGGAAGAGCTCAAGACTCTGCCAATTTTTATTTATTTTTCACAAGCTTATATAGGTTTTCAACTCGGTCCTGCACCCACCAAATGTATCTTATGTTGCTAACCAAATGCCCATGTACATCCTTTTTGCACTCACAATAATGTTGACCTTTAACAATTTCAACCACAGATGGTGTTTTTCTTAAGTCAAACATTTATGAACGTCCTGGTTTTCTTCCTAACTTTCTCATAACTATTTACTATTATAGGCCTATAATATTCTTACCCTATAAAGCCAAACCTTAACCCTAAGTCTTATTTAACTTACTTACTACTATATATTTATTTCTTATTAATCTTATGTCCCTATATTTTCTTAACTGTCACTTATACTATTATATATCTCTTATCTTACTATCTTATTATTAATATTCTAAGTTCTATCTTCATTAAACTACTTATTTAATCCTAAAATATCTTAGCCTATTTTTTATCTCAAACGGTTGTTTTCCACTAGCTCTCAGCTGGGATCTGTTGTTTATGAGGAAGTGGCCGACTCGTTCTTCTTGGCCTCCTGCTGTTTACTGGAAAACATCCTTACACACCCTAAGGGGCACCCTTTTTGCTGCAATCTCACCTCCATTATGCCTATGTATAATTTTTGCTGTCAAAAGCCATCATCCATTTGCATATCTATTATCTCAATTAAAGAGGGAACATTCTCAAGTCTATGCATGCAATCCTTCAATGTTAGGGAAGGTCCGTCAACAGGATCCATGGGGCTTTGCCTCTGCCATGGCTGCATTTTACTGGGGCCTTGCTTCCAGCTGGCATTTTTCCTATTTTCAGGTCCCTTTTACCTAACTTTTACTAGTGACTGCGGCTCCCGACATTTTGAAATTTGTTTATGCTTGTTTTATGGCCAAGGATGTGGTCAATCTTACAGTACATTTCATGTGGTGATGAGTAGAATGTATATTCTGTGGTCATTGGATGGAGTGTTCTGTAGGTATCAATTAAGTCCATTTGGTGAAGCGTCACATTGTGTTTCTGGATCTCATTGCTGATTTTTTGTCCTGATGATCTGTCTAGGTTGTGAGTGGGCTATTAAAGTCCCCAGCTGTGATAGTGATAGAGTCAGTATCTTTTTTGAGTTTTTCTAGAAGCTGCTTCATGAAAGTTGGTGCTCCTATGTTGGGTGCGTATATGTTTAGGATAGATATTTATTGTTGATTGAGTGAACCTTTTATAATTATGTAGTGGCCTTCTGTATCTTTCTAAATTTTTGATAGCTTAAATGGTATTTTGTCTGAAATTAGGATCATGACTCCTCCTTTCTTTTGTGTTCCGTTCACGTGAAAATTTGTTTCCCATCCTCTTCCTTTGAGTCTGTGAGTGCCTTTTCTAGTGAGATGGGTCTCTTGAAGGCAATATATTGTTGTCTGGTGATATTTTATCCATTTTGCCATTCTATATCTTTTCAGTGGTGAGTTTTGTCCGTTCACATTCAGGCTAATTATTGAAATGTGAGAGTTGATCCCTATCATAAGGTTCTTATAGAGTTGTTGTTGTTCCTCTTTGTTTGTTGTTTTTTCTTTTGGTTTTGGGGTTGGTTTGTGTATGTTTTACTCTTTTTCCTGTACTCTTGTGAAGAACGTTGTTGTTCTTTTTTCCTTTTCTTCGGTGTTTAGTACTTTCTTAAGTGTTTCTTGTAGAAGTGGTCTGGTGGCAGCGCAAGTTCTTAGGGATTGGATATCTGAGAAAGATTTTAATTCTCTCCTCACTGATGAAGCTTGACTTGGCTGGGTAGGTTATTCTTGGTTGAAATTGTTTATCTTTTAGAACTTTGAAGATAGGGCTTCAAGCTCTCCTAGCCTGCAGGGTTTATGTAGATAAATCTGCTGCTATTCGAATTGGTTTTCCATGGTAGGTGATCTGGCATTTTTCTCTTGCTGCCTTTAGGATTTCTTTTATGCCTACTTTGTTTAGGTGAATTATTACGTGTCTGGGAGTTGATCTTCTCATTTTCTGTCTTGCAGGGGTTCTCTGAATCTCTTGTGTCTGAATTTTTGCACTGCTGAGATGAGGGAAGTTTTCTTCAATAATCTTATGAAATGTTTGTTCCAACTTGGTCTCTGTCTCCCTTTCTGTTTCAGGAAGTCCAATTACTCTTAGGTTTGATCTCTTGAAGTAATCGCTCATCTCTTGAAGGTTTTGTTCTGTCTTTGTAAGCTTCTTTTCTATGTTTTTGACAGTTTGGGTTAGTTCTATATTTTGGTCCACAAGCTCTGAGATTCTTTCTTCTGCTTGGTTAATTCTGCTTTCCATGCTTATCAGTTTGTTAGTTATTTCATTTACAGTATTCTTTACTACTGTTATCTCAGTTGCCAACTCCTTCCTAGTTTCTTCTTGTCTCTCCTCAATTCTTTTTAATCTCTCCATTAATGTTTTGATATCTAGGTTTGTAGTTTGAGACCAGTCATTCTGGGGCCTCTTCATTGTTTGCATTCCGAAGTAAGCTTTCTCAATGTCTGCCCTCCCAGGGGTCTGGGAAAAACCCATATTCTTCTTTTGGTTTTTCTTAATTTTATAGATTTTTCTCTCTCTTCCTTTCCCTCCCCTTCTTTAATTCTGTTTTTCAGGGAAGGTGGGGTTGCTTTACTTCTTTTGTTCAATCTCCTGTTCTTACATATAAGGGTCCTCTGGCTTTGTTCACTTTTGAGGTTGGACTGTGGGTTGGGGGCTGTACTTTTTTGCTGTTTTGAGGTTTAATTGATGTGGAAGCTGTGACCCAGAATCTATCTGCAGATCCCAATATCCATCAACAGGTGTATGGGCACACTGGAACCCATTTCCCACTGCCTTACAATCTGTCTATGCAGTGGGGTTTAGGTTTGCTCCCTGAAACAAAAGAAGGTACAAAAAAGGAAAATAATGGAAGAAGGGGGGATTAAGAGGAAGTTAGAGAGGGAGAAGAGTGAGAGGGAAAACAGACATACATACCAACTAATGAATTAAAGAGAGACACAAGGCCAGAAAAGAGTTAAAAACAGACACACAAACAAAATTCCCTAAAATATACTGATAATCACACAAAGACAGTCCAATAAAATCATGTCTTCTGATGTATTTTTTCCCCAACATAAACAGATAGTCTAAATCAAAAAGCAAACAAAAGTGAGCAAAATGAACAGTCAAAATAATACAATCAAAAATCAAAATAAGAAACTAGACTAGTTCTGGAATCTTTCCTGAGTGTCTACAGTCTCTTCAGCTCTGATTTCTAGCCTCTCCCCTTTGCTTTCATTGCAGGCAGATTTACTCCAAGCTTGGGTTGGTTCCTTTGGCTTGCTGCCTGAGAAGTCTGTGACAGAGCTGAGTTGCCTGTATCTGATTCAGTGTAGGGGAGGGCCTTTTGTCTCCTGTTTAGCAACATTACCTTAGAAACCAAGGTGGAGACTGTTCGTAGATGGGCAGGGCAATGAAAATCTCTGCCTGGATAATGGCCCAGGTGGGCAGCTCCTCTTTCATGGATCCTTTCTCTCCACTCAGCCTGGTTTGTAGGTGATCCACTATGACGGGTTGTGGTGGTGTGTCTCCAGCATCAGGCACCAGGGATCAGTGACACAGCTGGGTGCTGGATCTGGTGTGCTGCCAGCAGCCTGGGGTGGAGGAGGGAGCTGGGAATTCCCTCTTCTGGAGCTGAGCACTGAGAGCAGCTGATCAGGACCTCCTTAAGATATACTACTCCCTTACATAACCATGGGGTCCTGTGCTGGGTGCCTCAGTCAGAGTGGGGACCAAAGCTCCAAAGGGCAGGTAGTAAGCAGTGACAGTGGCTTTGTGCCCCACACAGGGCACTTCAGCCAGTAATGCAGCTGGTATCTCTGAGGGTCGGGCACCTAGAGCCTCTCTGAGTGATGGTGGCTTGAAATAGGTCTGGGCGGGGACCCAGAACCCAGGGTGAGGAGCTGGAATTCTGAGGAGTGAGCACCCAGCCTTCTGGGCTGGGCACCCAGTCAGGAAGGGAGCTGGCAGTAACTGACTGCTGGTTGGATCAGTGTTGGCAGCAAGGGAACCCAGGTCTCCACAAGGTGGTATCCAAGGGCCTCCACAGGTTTGGCCAGTGGCTTGGGGCCTGGTGAGACATTGTAGTTGGGGAGGGAGCTGGGTCCTGGGGCCACCTATGATGGAGCAGCAGTAGCTGAGGGGCTGCAATAGCTAGCCTTGCATGGGACTGAGGGTCTCCAGGCCTCAGACCAGTATGACTGGTCATGGGCAGCGGGTGGGGAAAAGAAAGTAAGAGTCTTTCTGGGAACTCACTTTCAGAGAATCTTACAGTCCCACCTATGCCATTCCCATCTCACCTGAACTCCCACGCATACCATTCTAAAGGTTGTTTATTTTTGTCAGTTTAAAAAAAAAATCCCTTGCAATGATTAACATATTGTTTTCTATTTGGTAGATTTTTAAAAATCTTATTTGAATCATTAAACACATAGCTCTGCCCTCAAAATTTTTCAAATATAGTAGAAAATTATTTTTATATTGCTGATGGTATGCCTTTCAATTGCTGAAAAAATCTCCAGGGACCACTTCTATATATGCTTTATGGACACAACTATGATCATATAGTTGCCCTGATATGTATGTACTGTTTGTCAGTTTCTGAGGTAGGGGAAACCTAAAGCACACTCATTTTTGAAATATTGTTTGTCCTTACTTTTCTTTTCTGGCAGAAAAATGATACCAACATAACTTTTAGCAATCAAAAAATAAATGTGAGTCTATTCTCATTGAAGATATTGATGAAAGCTTCATTTCACCACTTGCTGGAACACTGGATGATGTATATTGACTACCCATTAAAATACATCTGAAAAATAGCTGCGGCCCAGGCTCTTACTAAAGATGTGGAAGTGTTTCTTTTAATTTGCGTTCTATAGAATCTATCCTTTTGGTGGATTTCCTACTATTTTTCTTTCTTCTAGTCCTTTAATCCAGTGATGGGTAGAGCAATAGGATCAGGGCTGAAGAGAGACTGGAAAGAGGAAGCGTCAGTTAACACAGGGGACTTGAGACTGAGATAAAAATAAGTGATTTGATCCAAGAATTAAACTCAGCCTTAATGAATGCTCTACTAGGCAGGCCCAATCTTCCTAGGTGCTACGGGAAGGTCAAGGCAAATGATCTTAATAGTTCCATAGCTGGCCTGCTCCTATAGGGATTATGAGAGTGAGCATTCATTTTTCCCTAGTTCGTGACTCGTATCCCATTGTGATATCTGCAAGTTTTATAATAAGTGAGACAAAATATACATAAAACATCATTGTTTATTACCTCCCTGGCCTGCCCAGACTCAACAAGAGAATCAAAAGCTGTTAGTACCTCAAACGTTCTTAAGGGCTCAGGCCCAAGTTAACCCTTTTTTTTATAACTCGATATTTTATGCCTTGTGTTTTATTTTTCTTCAGTACAACCCTGTCTAATCATATGCAAACTTTTCACTAAATTGGAGTTAACTAGACAAAATGTAATTTTGCCCCATTCAGTTTATTATATATGCATGCAATTTTTCTCAGTATAATGCTATTTTTATGTTTTGCTTTGTTTTTAATTGACACATAATAATTGTGCATAATTACAGGTATAATATGATGTCTTGATACTTGCATGCATACTGTGGTGATCAAATAAGGATATTTGCTTATCCATCACCTCAAATATTTATTACTACTTTGTGGTAAGAATATTCAAAATCCTTCCTTCTAGTTATTTTGAAATATACAATATTGTTAACTATATTCACCCTATAATGCCATTTTTTATAAAGCAAGGACTTCTGTTGCTAGGATAAATTGCAGTGGAATATGCATATTTCTCCCTTGACAGATTCTTCCTTAACAGGTTTGTTCCTACTTTGGTTTTGGCTTCCTTTTCTTATGTGGTCTAAAGAGGGCAAACCAGGACCTCCAGACAGGCAGTGCCCACTACTTTTAAGGTACTTTACAGATAATAGTAAGCATAACTCTACGTTAAATAAACTTAAAAATCTCTATGTATTGCTCCAAGAATAATATTCACAGAAGAATCAGATCCACTTAACAGGCAAATTGTATTTTTGTCACTTAATTTAGTGGAAGCTCAGTGAATAGCTTAGGA
Organism: Carlito syrichta; assembly: GCF_000164805.1. Classification (NCBI taxonomy): domain Eukaryota; kingdom Metazoa; phylum Chordata; class Mammalia; order Primates; family Tarsiidae; genus Carlito; species Carlito syrichta. Next base: position 406,129 of record NW_007253064.1, read on the forward strand.
CAAATATGGATGAAGCTGGGTGGATAGATTTAGATGGCACAGGGGTAAGGAAAAGAAATTGTCAGCATACAAATAACTCCCAAAGTAAAAGTGAATATGATCTATGCGTTGTTGGTAGGAGGGATTTGTTGAGTTATTCCCATCCATGATGGCAGATGGGAAGGAGTAGAGGGATAAGAATGGCAATTGGGAATGATGGGGCAGGGTGGGAGATAAGTACTACCTGTGAAAGGCTCTCAGTGTCAAGGGCAGGATTTTGTATTCCATATGATAGATAACAAGGAGTAGTTATAGAATTTTTTAGTAAGAAAGCATTAAGTGGAAAATAATCTTTTGTTGTTATTGGTGAGTATTTTGCAAACGATTTTTAAAACTAACATTTGATTTGTTTTATTACAAAATTAAAATATTTTAAATGTGAAATTTAAGCAGTAGAAATATGGAGGTCTTCTTTTCTGCCCTTGGCTCATATATCTGAGGTTACATGAAATTAATTTGTTTATATTTCTCCATTTTTTTCTATGTCACACAAACATACACAGATTCATAATATATATGCATATAGACTTTAAGCAAATTTGGCATCATAGTATGTTTGAGATAATTTTAAAGCAATATTTTTTTCCATCCTTTGCTTGAACCATTATGACTGGAATCAGCTATGAAATGGAAGTTAGATTGTGGTACATTAGGAAAGACTGGCTGATATGAATAACATCTTAAAATGTTTGGTAGGTACAAAAGACATACCACAAGGGAATATTTCACTCAGCTGCACTATTAAGAAGTCATATTTATTATGGAGGAGAGGAAAATTTATCAGGATTGGATGATCTAAATAAAATAAATTAATTAGGAAAAATTCATGTTAATAAGACCTCATGGAAAAAGACAAAGAGAATGTTAATATTTTCATTCCCTTAAGAGTATGGTTTGACCAAATGGGATAGAAAAGAATATCACCAAAACACGATTGTGCAATAAAGAATAAGATCTGGAGGGAAAAGAATTTGTGTTAAGTGGAAAAGGGTTAAACTGGGCCTGCCTTCTTGGAAATTCTGTGACTACAGTAGGTCTTTTATATTTCCTGATTACTTTGTGATTGGTGTGAAAACTCTGAGTCTGAAATTTTACCCCAGTTGCAAGTTAGTATATTAGCTTGTTTCTATTTCATGTATGGTAACAGAAGACAGGAGATTCTTGGGTTAGAGACAAACAACTTTATTTCCCATGGCACACCAGTCAGCATGAGCATACGCATATTTGCCGTATTTCTCCTTGTCTTCAAGTCATTTAGAGGCAACTTGAGGGTTTAACATGGATTCTATGCATAGAGTGGATTTTATTTCAGCCAGGGATGGCCACATAATTTGTGAGATCCAGTATAAGATGAAATGAGTGTCTCATATTAAAAAACAAAACAAAACAAAAACAAAAACAGGAGCGAGTGTCATTAAAGGCATTGAAATATAAGACTTTTTCTTTCTTCTTTGGTCTCTCTTTTAACTTGTTATAAAGGATGTTTTTTTGTTGTTGCTGTTTTATTTTGTTTTCTGTTTTCTACTTTTTGTTTAATGCCATTCTAATGAAAGACAAACTAAACATTTCAATTATTAGCATGAATTTTGCCATTAATCTTTATACTATGCAATGCTACTTTTAAATGTGAATATAAAAGCATTTAATGAGTATGTGGATTACACAATTTGTATTTTGTAGCTCATGTATGTATATGTAGTTCATTCATACTAGAACAGTAGAAATTCTACACAAAATGAACACGACTTTTAAATTTTATTTCTGGCTATGCATGTATTCTATGCATGTATTCTCTATCTTTGCCTTATTGATGAGTAAGAAATGACTGAAATGAAAAAGAACTATGGGTTACCCTATCACTTTTCATCCATTCCACTGTTTTCAGTAAGTTGCAGGCTAATAAAAGGAAGTAACATGAGTAAGAAAGGATATGATCAGGTTCATTGGTTGCTTGTGTTCTTAAAATGTGTTTGCCTTTTTTCTATAGTCCAAGGAAGTTCTGGTGCAATGCAATGCAAAGAGTGTCATCTCGGGGCTGTCACAGTCCCCACTTATTTAGTAATAAATGTGACAAACTTCCCTGTGTTTGCTTCGAGTCTCACCAAACTCCTAGAATTCTGTGCTGATAGGGCATTGCAAATATTAAATGTACATGGGACACTAAGGAATGTACATAAAGGTGTCCCCTCCCAAAAGTCTGAATTTATTTATAAAAAACAGTGTATTTACAATACCAAAAACATGGAACCATCTGTGTTACCCATCGAAACAGGACTGGATAAAAAAATGTGGTACATATACATGATGGAATATTTTGCAGCCATAAGGGACAGGATTATGAACTTTGCAGGAACTTGGATCAGTTTAGAGTCTATAATACTGAGTGATCTATCACAGTAACAAAGAACTGAGTACCATGTTCAAGGTCACTCATAAGTGGACCTTGAACAATTATCATAATACTATAAGAAAGGGATTGGGGGAAGCATCAAGATGGCAATGGGGCAACCTGGTCTCTGAAGCCCTCTACAAAGGAGATCTGCAGTGGGTCTCTGACTCTCGCCCTGGGGCACTGGGGACCCCAACATCGCAACCTGCTCTTTATACAGAGCTCAGCCGTTGCCACTGCTGGGACATTGCAACGAACTGGACAGTTACTGCGGCACAAACAGTGCCACTGCCGCCGCAGCCCCTCTCCCTGCCACCGCTGCTGATGCCGCCAATGCCACAGCCTCTGTGACAGGTAGCATATCACACCACCTGGGCCCGAGGCGATCCACATCAAACCCCTTCAGGGAAGATCTGCTGGGATTGCTGCCACCTCTCCTGAGTCTGAGACTTTCCTGCCTGCCTGGCGTAAGGCTCCTGTTGCCTGCTCAGAGGCAGGCAACCATCTTGTTCCTGTCCGGCCCCACCTCCTCTGGGGCGAGCAGCTGAGATACCACCACCTGTTGGCGATCCAAGGTAACAACACTGAAATGGGCAAAACAAGCTTGATAAAGACATAGACCAGAGTGCTGAATGGAGGGTAATCTGAACTGTCCTTCACAGCAGACCAGGGGAAACAGACCCTAACTGCAAACTAATTTACCAGCTTGAAAAGAAAACTAGAAATCAGACCTGAAAGGACATTGGACTTAAATGAAATGTCTCAGAGTGTGCTTCATTGATTCTATTAGTTTAATAACTTAATTCTATTCCTACTATATTGTTCCCTTTTTTCTTTTTTCCTTTTCCTTTTCTTCTCTTCTCTCTGTAAACCATATCTTTGTATAGAGGAACAGCATACTAACAAGGTGGTTGGTTAGCTTGTATGTTAGCATCACTATAGGTTTTATTTTTATTTTTTATTTTTTTGTATGAGAGTTGGTTCGTCTGCAGCTGTGGTCTATTGTTTTTATCTGTTTCAGTATAGGCCTCTCTCTCTATTTGTTGGCACACTCGTTTGTTTCCCCCCTTACTCCTCTATCTCTCCACTCCTCTCTTCAACCCACTATCTGCTGCATTCTCTCCCCTTTGCTAACCACATTTTATTTCAGGGATAAAAAAATGGCCCCCACTGCATGGACAGATTCCAGGGCAGTGGGAAGTGGATTCCACATTATCCACACACCTATCAGTGAATACCAGGACCTACAGACAGATTTTGAATCACAGCTCTCCCCTTAAGTAAATCTCAAAACTGCAAAAAGGACCACCTCCAACCTACAGTGCAACTTCAGAATTGAACAAAGTAAGAGAACATACATAAAGAATAGGAGATTGAACAAACAGAAGTAAAACCAATCCCTTTACCCCGAATAACAGAATTAAAGAAGACGGTGACGTGGAGGGAAGGAAAAAGTAGGGAGGGGGAAAAACTGCACAAATGAAGAAAAACCAAAAGAAGAATATAGGTCTTACACAGACCCCTGGGAGATCAGACACTGAGAAAACAGATTCTGGAGCACAAACAATGAAGCGTTCCCCAGAATGACTGGTTACATGCAACAAACCCAGACATCAAGACATTAATGGAGAGAATTAAAAAAATTAAGGAGAGACAAGAGGAAAATAGGAAGAAGTTGATGTCAGAAATGACAGCAGTAAAGAATACTGTGATGGAAATGAACAACAGACTAATAAGCATGGAAAGAAGAATTAGCCAAGCAGAAGAAAGAATCTCAGAGCTCGAAGACCAAAACACAGAACTCAACCAAACTGTCAAAAGCATAGAAAAGAAGCTCAAAAAGACAGAACAAAACCTGCAAGAGATGAATGATCACTTCAAGAGACCAAACCTAAGAGTAATTGGGCTTCCTGAGGCAGAAAGAGAAACAGAAGCCACACTAGAACAAACATTTCATGAAATCATTCAAGAAAACTTCCCTCATCTCATTAAGGATGAAAAAATTCAAACACAAGAGATTCAGAGAACCCCTGCAAGACAACAAATGAGAAGACCAACTCCCAGACACATAATAATTTGCCTAAACAAAGTAACTATGAAAGGAAAAATCCTAAGGCAGCAGGAGAATAAGGCCAGACTACCTACCAGGGAAGACCAATTAGAATAGCAACAGATTTATCCACAGAAACCCTTCAGGCCAGGAGAGCCTGGAGCCCTATCTTCAAAGTTCTAAAAGAGAAACAATTTCAACCAAGAATAACCTACCCAGCCAAACTAAGCTTCATTAGTGAGGGAGAATTGAAATCTTTTCTAGACACTCAATACCTAAGAACCTACGCTGCCACCAGACCACCACTACTAGAAACACTTAAGAAAGTACTGAACACAGAAGAAAAAGAAAAAAGAACAATAGCATTCTTCAAAGAATACAGGCAAAAGATTAAAAACACACATAAACCAACTCCAAAACCCAAAGAAAGACAACAAACAAACAGGAAAAACTCTGTAAGAACCTTATGACAGGGATCAACTCTTGCATTTCAATTATTAGCCTAAATGTGAATGGACTAAATGCACCACTGAAAAGACATTGAATGGCAAAATGAATAAAATATCATCAGGCAACAATCTATTGCCTTCAAGAGACTCACCTCACTAGAAAGGACACCCACAGACTCAAAGTAAGAGGATGGGAAACAAACTTTCAGGCGAACGGAATACAAAACAAAGGAGGAGTAGCGATCTTGATTTCAGACAAAATTCCCTTCAAGCTATTAAAAATCAAAAACGAAAGCCATGTTCGGTGGCTCAGGGTGTAATCCCGTGCCTTTGGGAGGCTGAGGTGAGTGAATTGCCTGAGTCCGCAGGTTCGAGACCCACCTGGGCAGCGAGACCTCATCTCTACAATAAATCAAAAAAATCAGCCAGGTGTGGTGGCGCGTGCCTGTAATTCTGGCTACTCGGAAGGCTGAGGCAGAAGGATCACTGGAGTCCAACAGGTTGAGGCTGCGGTGGCCAGAAGCAGCCACTGAACTCCAGTCTGGGTGACAGAGTGAG
>NW_007253064.1:412199-414229 GCF_000164805.1 Carlito syrichta
TGGACACTAAACAGCATGATGCTAAACAACTCCTGGGTCAATGACAAAATCAAAACAGGGATCAAAAGATACATGGAAACAAATGAAAATGAAGAAACATCTTACCAAAATCTCTGGGATGCCCAGAAAGCTGTAGTAAGAGGGGGTTTATATCCCTACAAACACACATGAAGAAAATGGAAGGAACAGAAATTCACAACCTAACAAGCCACCTAAAGATGCTGGAAAAGCAAGACCACAAAAACCCTAATTTCAGCAGAAGAATCCAGATCACCAAAATAAAAGCCCAAATCCAGGACATAGAAGAAAAAAGGATAATACAAAAAAATCAATGAAACAAAAAGCTGGTTCTTTGAAAGGATAAACAAGATTGATGGTCCCCTAGCTAGACTGACTAAGAAAAAAAGGGGAAAAAAACCAAATAAGCACAATCAGAAACACACAAGATGAAGTCACATCTGACCCTGAAGAAATACTAAAGATCACTAGAGACTACTATGTACACTTGTCTGGAAACAAACTTGAAAACCTTAAGGAAATGGAGGACTTTTTGACATCACACAACCTGCCTAGGTTTGAACAAGAAGAAATTGAGACCCTAAGTAGACCAATAACAATCAAGGAAATCGACTACATAAGAATACTTCCTACCAAAAAAAGCCCTGGTCCAGCTGGCTTTCCAGCAGAATTCTACAAGACATTCAAGGAGGAGCTGATACCAATCCTACTGAAGATATTCCAGGCGATTGAAAAAGATGGAATTCTCCCCAAATCATTTTATGAAGCCAACATCACATTGATACCCAAGCCAGGTAAAGATCCAACAAAGAAAGAGAACTACAGGCCAATATCTTTGATGAACATAGATGCTAAAATTCTCAACAAGATCCTAGCAAACCGGATTCAGCAATACATCTCAAAAATCATCCACCATGACCAAGTAGGCTTCATTCCAGGGATGCAAGGCTGGTTCAACATTCGTAAAACCATAAATGTAATTAAATACATCAACAGATGTCAAAACAAAAACCACATGATCATATCATTAGATGCAATAAAAACTTTGATAAAATCCAGCACCCCTTCTTGATAAAAACCCTTGAACATCTAGGCATACGGGGAACATACCTCAAAATAGTAAAAGCCATCTACAAGAAACCACAGCCAGCATACTCCTAAATGGACAAAAATTGGAACCAATTCCCCTGAAAACTGGAACATGATAAGGATGCCCACTCTCACCCCTCCTGTTCAACATAGTATTGGAAGTCCTGGCTAGAGCAATCAGAGAAGAGGAGGCAATCAGAGGTATTCAAATAGGAAAAGAGGAAGTCAAGTTATCTCTCTTTGCAGATGATATGATTTTGTACCTTGAAAACCCTAGAGAATCTGTCAAAAGCCTCCTTACATTGATAAAGGCCTTTGGCAAAGTCTCAGGATACAAAATAAATGTACAAAAGACAATCGCATTTCTCTACACCAGTAATAAACAAACAGAAACCCAAATAAAAAACACAATTCCATTCATAATAGCCACAAAAAAATTGAAATACCTTGGCATCTTCCTAACCAGAGATGTGAAAGACCTTTACAATGAAAATTACAAAACACTGCTCAAAGAAATCAAAGCTGACACGAACAAGTGGAAAAATATCCCATGCTCGTGGATCAGAAGAATCAACATTGTAAAGATGTCCATCTTACCTAAGACAATCTACAAATTCAATGCAATACCCATTAAATTACCAACAACGTTCTTCTCAGACCTAGAAAAAACAACACAGGAGTTCATATGGAAACACAAACGTCCAAGAATCGCCAGAACAATCGTCAGCAAAAAAAAACAAAGCAGGTGGTATCACAATACCAGACTTCAAACTTTACTATAAAGCTACAATCATCAAAACAGCTTATTATTGGTACAGGAACTGGCATATAGATCAATGGAACAGAATTGAGATTCCAGAAGCAAAACCTCAATTTCTCAACCAACTCATCTTCGACAAGGCCCCCACCACCTACCATGGGGG
>NW_007253064.1:414890-499700 GCF_000164805.1 Carlito syrichta
TTGTTCACAATAGCAAGAACCTGGAAACAACCATGCTGCCCATCAAAAGAGGACTGGATTAAAAAAATGTGGTACATATATACGAAGGAATACTGTGCAGCCATAAAAAAGAACAAAATCATGAATTTCTCAGCAACCTGGATGGAACTAGAGTCTATAATATTGAGTGACCTCTCACAGAAACAAAGATCCGAGTATCACATGTTCTCACTCATATAATGGACCTTGAACATCCAATGTAATACTATAAGAAAATCACTGACGGTACTGGGAAACTATGGGAGGGGAGGGGGATGGGATTAACAGTAGCAAATATCTGTCTGGGGATGGGAAAATACCTCTTATCAACAGGGTGCCTGAATGAAACGTAATTGTACACCTAACCCTTAACTGTACCCCACAAAACCATAATAAAAAATATTGATTAATAAAAAAAAAAAAAGAAAGGGATTGGAAGTTGTGGGAAACTGCCAGGGGAGTGTGGAGTGGGGTGAGATTGACCGCAGTTGGGAACTGCTGGGGGTGGGGGACACACTTCATCAACAAGGGTATCTCCATAATGAACATTTGTATATCTAACCCTGAATTGTACCCCACATCTGTAAAATAATTAAAAATTTTTAAATAAAAATACAAAAGCCAAAAAAAAAAAATTGTGTATTTCTTCTTTTTTTTAGTTGGAGTCTCACTCTGTCACCCAGACTGGAGTGCAGTGACCGCTCCCGGCCACCGCAGACTCGACCTGCTGGACTCTGGTGATCCTTCTGCCTCAGCCTTCCGAGTAGCTGGAACTACAGGCGTGCACTTCCACACCCAGCTTATTTTTTGATTTATTGTAGAGATGAGGTCTCGCCAAGTTGCCCAGGTGGGTCTTGAACCCGTGGGCTCAGGCAGTCCACTCACCTCAGCCTCCCAAATGTGCGGGATTACAGGCTGAGCCACCGAGCCTGGCTGTATATTTATTTACATGTTTAAACTTCAGTCACCTTCAAAGTACTCTTTGAAGTACTCTTATTTGATGTAATACACCACTGCTCAAAACAGTTTTTGAACTCATCAATTTTGATGTTTTTTGTGCTTCTGCCATTTTTTTTCTCCTTTACCTCTTTCACGCTGGCAAAATGTTTCTTTTGAGACCTTTTTTTAAAAATTTGGAGAAACAAACAAAAAAGTCATTGAGGTGAGATCAGGTGAATAGGGAAGGTGGGGCATCGGGTTTACCCTATTTTTGGTAAAAAAATTGCTGAATACCAAACAGTGTGGGTAGGTGTCCTCTGTTAAATCACCCATTATGAAATGGGTAAATGAATTGAAAGAATTTCCAAAAAAAATTCACTGAGTCTGAACACAGCCTCTCACAACTCTAGTTGGCACAGTGATGCTGATGCATTCTTAGAACACTTATGTCGTGGGGGAAACCTGTACTATAAGGGACCTGTCCTCCAAAAAATAATTCTGGTGATTTTGGAGCCCCCTCTCATATATCCTTTGCTCATGTGTGTGCTCCATTGTCTTTTTGTACTTCACTTACAAAATACAATCTCAAAATGAAATTAGTAAGAGTGTTAAAATGGCAAAAGAAGAATATTTCGCCAAGTGCAGGACCTTCCTAAATGTAAGTCCACAGATTGTGTGCTCTTAAGGCTGGGTCCTAATTACAGCTGAGGAGCATGGAACTTGCAGAAAACACTACCTGTATAACAAACAGTAAGCAAGTCTTCTCTCTGTCCTAGAAGGAGACATCTCATCCTTAAAGATTACTTGCTGCAAATGTAAACCTGAAAGATGAGTAAAGAGCTGTCAGCATATTGCATTCTTGGCATAACGAGTAATAATGTGCAGTAACCCCAAGGCCACCTGTAGAATGCCTTTCTCAACAAGAATAATGAGGGAAAATATTTTTCTATGCACCAAAAGGGTTAAATTGAAATGATTCTCCTTGGAAATCCTGTGGTTGCTATAGACCTTTTGAATCTCTTGCTCATCTTTTTTGTGGTTGCTATAGATAATAATTAAATTTTATGTATCCATAATTACTTGCTTGTCCCATTTGTTTGCTGTTTGGATGGAAACTTTGGGGAGTATGGAGGATGAAGTATTTTTCCTTTGTGAAAGGGAAGATTCTGGTATATATGTGAGTTCCCTTAGAGACAGTGTAAATGTATATATATATAGACACTGTTTCTCAGCTTATTTCATAGCATAATTTTCAAGATGAATGCAGGGTCCTGAAAGAGCAGATATGCATTCATGAATTGTTCACTAAACAAATTTTAATTTAATTTTTTTCATATGCCAGGCACTATATTAAAGTCTGAGGATATAATGGCCATCTAGATCGACATAGCTTCTACCCACTTACTGTGGGTAAGGCAGTTAAGCAATAGATAAATAAATAAACAAAAGTATTTTGCCATTTCTGTTAAGGAAATTAAAAAGGTGCTGTGCTAGAAAATAATGGTATAGGAGAAACAGACTTTGGAGAAATGGCCTGGATAATTCCTTCTGAAGAGATAACATATTTGATATGTGAGAGATAAAAGTCAAGGGAAGAGCATTCTAGGCAAAGGGAACTGGAGATATAATGATCCTAATTAAGAAGGAACTTACCCAGTTCTAAGAAATAGGCTGATTGGAGCATGGGAAAAGAAGAAAGAGATGAGAAAAGTTTTAAAAAGGAAACAGAGTCTCCACAAAAATTGTCCTTGAGAAAGGGGAACACTCACATGCTGTTGGTGGGAATATAAGTTGGTACAACCACTATGGAAAATAGTATGAAAATTTCTCAAGAAACTAAACATAGTTTAGAAATTCCACTGTTGGGCATATATCTAAAAGAATAAAAATCAATATATCAAAGAACTATCTGCACTCCCATGATTATTGCAACACTATTCATAATAGCTTCAATATGGGATCAACCTAATCAAATGGATGAATAGATTAAAAAGTAGAATATATACACAATGGAATATTATTATTATTTTAAAAAGAATGAAATCCTGTCATTTGCAACAACATGGTGGACTTGGAGGTCATTATGTTAAATGAAGTAAGCAAGGTACAGAAAGACAAATATATGTTTTCACTCATATGTGGGAACTAAAAAGTCTACTTCATGGAGATAGAAGAGATTGGTGGTTCACCTGGGAAGGGTAAGGTGGAGGAGGGATAAAGAGAGGTTGATAATGGGTATAAAAATACAGTTAGATGAAAGGAGTAAGACCTAGTGTTTGATAGTACAGTAAGGTGATGATACTTAACAATAATGTATTTCAAAATAGGAAAGAAGAATTGGAATATTCCCAGCATAAATAAAAAAGTAAATGTTTGAGATGATGGATATCCAAATGACCCTGATCTGATCATTACATACTGTATGTATCAAAATATCACACATACCTCCAAATTATATATACCTATTGTGCATCAATTAAATACTCTGAATTACAATTTTCCCTACCTGCCCTAGTCTCTGGATCTTATTACAGGATTACCTTTTGTGGTGAGTTTATGTTCTCTCTCTGCCTCTCCTTCTCTCTTTCTCTCACTGTCTCTCTCTCTCTCTCTCTCTCTCTTTCTGCCCCCTTGTTCCCTCCCTTTCTCTCCTAGATCTCATTGGGTATGACATTGACTTAGGAGCATTTCTACCTTTGACTTTCAGGAGAACCATCTCAGTATAGTAAAGGATATGACATCACTAAGGATCCTGTCATAGGGCATATACTGTGTCTGTAAACTAAATAGAATCATCAACTCTGAACAAGAGGGGATGGCATTCAGAAGGCTTCCTGGAGATTCTTATTTACTGGTAACATGCGCTAAACACTTCTATAAAGCTTTGGCATGTTTGGCAGCATGCCAAACCTATTTCCTATAGATTTAAAGTGAGTGGGAGATAGTTTATTCCAAAATGGACAGAAATGGAGAAAAGTAGATGCCAAGAAAATATTTTCTTGGTTAAGATAGCCAAGTATAAGAAGAAAAATGAGAGCACAGTTATATGGCCTTTTAAGATATCACTTTGTATAATGCAAAAGATTACATTTATTTTAAGAAGAATAATCTAGGTAACTTTTGTAGTCATTTTATAACATGGTTCTGACATGTCCTCCCCAATCCCATTTTTCTGACAAAAGCCCCCTTTCTTTGGGATCACTTTTCCTGTTTTGTTTTGTTTTTTGACCTAATTTTGTGGCTAATTGCCACTTTGAACCTAAAAACTGTTGCTTTCTGGGTCTGAAGTACTGTAAGTTAAATATCATAGTTTATGTAATAATCTACAATAAAGTCTAGTAGTCACTTCAAGTAAAAATCATTGCCTATGCACTACAATTTAGGGAATAAATAAAATCTAGGACACCCTGAATGGAAAAAGAGGTGAGAAAAAGATGTTGGAAAAGAAGAAGAAACAGTTCATCATTGCCTTCATGCTGGGGAAGGTATTTATAGTCTTTTGTGTGTGTGAGAGACACTCAGGTCCTTTGGATTAATAGTGGGTAGAGATACATTTTCCTTCTGAGAACTCAGCCCAGCTTAGAGGAACATGGTCTCTTTTGGTGCCATTACATAGTAGGCTCTGGGTTTAACCTATTTATGGAATGACTAAGTGTGAGAATTTTTTTCCTTATCCATGAGTTTATAGATCTTATCAACCAATATTATAGAATGAACTACTCTGAAAATCTTTCAAATCCCAAATGAAAGTATACTCTTATGACTTGAATCTTTAATATTTATTGAGACTTATAGTATGACCCTGAATACAGTAAATGTTCTGGGTTCACTTGAAAAGTATACATATTCTGCCATCATTGGGTAGAATGTTCTATAAATGTCAGTCAGGTCAAGTTGGTTGATTGTGTTATTCAAGTTCTATGTGTTTTAATGTACTTGTTCTATCAAATTTTGATTGCAGCATTATTCACAGTACAAAAATATGGAGCCAACTGTGCTGCCCATCAAAAGTGAACTGGATAAAAAAAATGTTGTACATAAACACAATGGAGTATTATGCAACCATAAAGAAGGGAAAAATTATGAACTTCACAGCTACTGGGATGGATTTAGAGTCTATACTACTCAATGATTTATCACAGAAACAAATAACTTAATACCATATGTTCTCACTCATAAGCAGACCCTGAACAATTACCATAATATTATAAAAAAGGAATTGACAGCAGTCAGAAACTTCCCGTGGGGTGGGGGGCACACTTCATCAATAAGGGTACCTGATCTCATACCAGGAGAAATGGGGACCAAAGGGAGGGCCAAACTTTACCAGTACAATGACCATTTGTATATCTAATCCTGGATGTATCCACATCCTTAAAAATTTTTTTTGAGAGAATATGTTGTAATCTCCACTTATTATTGTAGATGTGTCTATTTCTCTTTGCAGTTCTATCAGTTTTTGCCTTATGCATTTTGAAGAAGCTATATTAGGTTCAGAAATATGTAGGATTATTATATCCTTTGATAAGTTGATCCCTTTATAATTATGAATTTATATATGCCTGCACTGACAGTCTTTCTCTGAAGTATACTTTGTCTAATATTAAGATAGTTATTCTACCTTTGGATTATCATTATCTTGTTTTAGCCTTTTCCTTTTAACCTATCTGTGTCTGTATATTTAAAATGCAATTTTGTAGGTTGCATGCAGTTGGGTATTGCTATTGGATATAATCTGACAATCTCTGCATTTTAATTTGGATTATAAGATCATTTATATTTATATTTAACATGGTTGTTAATATAGATAATTTTAAATCTGGCATCTTGTTATACACTTTCTATTTGTTCCATCCATTCTTTGTTTCCCATTTTCTGCATTTTTTTTGGATTAATTGATCCTATTTTATGTCCTTTGTTGGTTTATGAGCTATAACTCTTAGTTTTGTTTAGTGGCTGCTTTAAGTTTTATAGTTACATATTTAGCTTTCTTCTTTCAAGTGATATTATATCACTTCACATATAGTATAAGTAACTTGCAGTACTTCATTTCTTTAACATATTGTTTTCAGACATTTTACTTATACATATGTTATACACTAAGTCTTGTATATTTATCCATGTAGTTACCATTTTTAGTGTTCTCCCTTCCTTTGTTTAAACCCATATTTCCATATTTTATCATTTTTCTTCTGCCTGAAATAAATACTTGCTTTTTCTGCCTTCTTCCTTTAACATTTTATTGTAGTATTGGTCTGTTGGTGATGAAATTTTTCAGCTTTTATATGTTTGAAAAATTCTTCATTTCACCTTCATATTTGAAATATACTTTTGCTGTTATAGAAAAATAAGTTGACAGATTATCCTTTCTTTTAGTAACTAAGCACATTGTTCCATTGTCTACTCCTTGGCAATATCTCTAACAATAAATTTGCTGTCACCAAGCATGATTTTTGTTCCTTTCTACTTAGCATGTCTTTCCCCTCACCTACCTCACTAGCTGTTTTTAAGATTTTACTTTTATTACTGTTTTTGAGTAATTTGATAATGGTGTGCTATGGTATATTTTTCTTCACTTTTTTTGATTGTCGTTAGAGTTGTTAGATCTGTGACTTTATAGTTTTCATTAAAGTTGGATAGTTTCTGTCCATTTATCTTCACATTTTTTTTCTGTTCCCATCACTACTTTACTGACACTGAGGTTCTAGTAAGTTATAGTTTGAGTGGAAATCTACCATTATTTTGCCTGACCCTTTAGTTCTGACCTAGGACCACACCCATGCTTTCTTGAATTAATTTTTTAAACTGGGAGGTCATTTACCATTATTACCAATTTCTAGTGCTCTTGCAACTTCCTCTCTCATTCTGGCATTTCTTGTGCGTTTTGGTAAGTAGATCAATGGTATCTGAATTAAGTGATGCTATCTGACTTACATTTTAATTCTGTGGTCTTAAAAGCAAATTTTATAGTTTTTTCTGTGTTCTAACTAGAACTATCTAGGTTTTATTTTTGAATCTTAGTGACCTATCTCTCATGGAGCAAAATTTAGAAGGCTAGAGTGGAGAAAGTGGGAGTAGAATTGTTATCCATTGGATTCTAATACAGTAAAATATGGTTTGCTTTCCTCTAATTTAAAATACCTGATTTAAATCTCATAAATATCTATGCCTTCTAAGTTATGCAATAAAATTAAACTAAGCTCCAGTAAACATCATCCTATAAGCTGCAATATGAATGGGTTATCAATTATTTAGGAGTGGGAGTCACTAATATGTATGTGGCAATTTCTCATTAACACTAACAGCATCAGAGCTGTTTTCACATTAGATTAAAATAGTAATTTAGCTGCTTAGTAAATGATTAAATGCAAAGAGTGTTATGTAATCTATTCACTAGAAATTGGTAAATGTTTCCAAGTGCTAATGATTCATTTCCTAATAACACAGGAAATACCAGGCTATATGTTTCCATTAACGAGGTTTGATCAGGATTGGACTCAGCATTGGTACATAGGCAGCAAACCGTAGGCATGTCTACAGGTCTAGATTTGGATGTTAACTCTGTTATTTAGTACTTTGTAACTTTGAGCAAATTAACCTCTTTAAAAGTTCAGCTTTCCTTCTGTAAAATACTCCAACTTCATTCATAGGATTGTTATTATAAGTAAATCGTGACATATATGCATAGTGTCTTCCTGGATTACTGTTAGAGGCTGTTCTGGAATGTGTTTGGGCATTACTCTCTGTTGTGTCTAATATGACATTTTTCTCAAAAAAATAATATTCTTTACAGAGAGACTAAAAAGAAAATGGTGAGTATTGTCTTTGTTCCAGAATTTTTCAGAGGAAGATGAGGCAGCTTTATACTGTGGTTAGTTTTAACATTTTTTATTATTGGTTTCAATGATGGAGAGTTTTAAAGAAATAAACCTAGAAACCAAATGCCTAACCAATAGCTTTGTACAAACATGGAAAAATGAGAACAACATTTTTGTTGTTGTTGTTGTTGCTAAATGTATCTTAAGCTGGGGAACTCAGGGCTTATTTTATTTCATTTCATTTTATTTTAAAGATATGGGGTACAATTCAGGATTAGGTAGATAAGTGGTCATAATACAGGTAAACTTTGGGCCTCCCTTTTGTTCCCACTTCACCTGATTTGAGATTAGGTACCCTTATGGATGTTATGTGCCCTTCTCCTTCCCCAGCCAGTGTCCCACTACTGCCTTTCATTTCTTATAGTATTATGATTAATATTCAGGGTCCACTTATGAGTGAGAACATGTGGTATTCGTTTTTTGTTTCTGTGACAGATTGATCACTGAGTATTATAGACTTTAAATCTGTCCAAGTTGCTGCAAAGTACATACTCACAGGGTATCAGAATTAGAAATGGGCTTGCTTTTTATTGTGGATACAATGACCACATCTTTTATTTAACATTTGGAAATACATGGACCCAAGTTAGGTAATTTATGCTCAGGAATTAATTGAAGATTAGGGGAGATAATCTGAAACCAAGATAGAAAATTATCAGTTTTCTTTAGTAGAGTAACAGCAACAAAATCTGACGACTAAAAAGAAACCTAGATAATGGTGGCTATAGGATGAATGAGAAAAAGTTAGTAATTTTAATTTTTTTGTGAAGGTAATAAATAATAAATATTGATCTCTGTTTTCAGAGGAGACCCTTAATCTCATAGTTCTTTCACTGGTGTCTTGTTGCTTCGAAAGATAGTAGGGGAAAGCAGACAGTAAACAAATTAAGAAAATATTTAGTATTTTGGAAGCTAATATGGGGAAAAATAAAGTAGGAAAGGGGAATTGTGTGTGTGTGTGTGTGTGTGTGTGTGTATGTGTGTGTTGAGGAGGCTCACTGAGAAAGTCATATTTGAGCAAACACCTGAAGGAGGTCTGTGAGTTAGTTATAGTGAGTATCTAGAGGAGGAGGAGTCTTCCATATAGGGGGATCAGGAAGTGTAAAGGTTTTGTATGGCTTCTTCTGTTTGAATAACAGCAAGGAGGTTACAGTTCCTGAAGCAGAGTGAGTGAAGGAAGAGGAGAAGATGTCAGAGATCACAGGGGTCAGATCATCAAGGCTTTATAAGCCATTGTTACTGAGAGCAAAATGGGAATCCAGTGCAGGGCTTTGAGAGAGGATTGATATGATCTGACCTATTTTTAAAGGTTTACTATAGCTTCTGCATGGAGAGTAGAATATAAAGGGGCTAGGGTGGAAACACAAAGACCAATAATCCATTAAATAGAGTTAAGTTAGTGGGTTGCTCGCTTGCTTCCTTATATATATTGTGCCTGGAAGATTAGTGGTGAATACCCATTACAACCTCTGTGAGATTGGAAGGGTTGGCTTCCTCGAGGGGAATGCAAGTTTCTTTAGGCAGATAAGGAAATATTCCTAGGTAATACAGAGGCGTCCTTTCTCTTATTAGTGGTGACTTGGTGACAGGAAAGCGAACTTGCTGGCTCCCGCCCACCTGGATGTTTCAGATCTATTTCTGGAAAGCAGGTATTACGAGGTATGCAAGGAGCCTCTTCTTTTTATTCCAACTTAAAAGTTCCCTAATTGGATTGAGTTCAAGTTCTGTGTCATGGTTCTGTTTTGCTGGGAGAAGCTAATAAAGAAGGAAGCTGTGGATTCTTAGGTGTAAAATAAATGGAGTATAGCAATTAGGCAGTATTGTCCCTTCACTGGACAAAAGCTTTAAGCAGCTCAGGCAAACACCAAACAAAAAAAAAACCTGTCACATGCATGCATATAGATGTAGATGCCTGGTGAAATCTTAGAAAACGTGTTCACATTTATTCTCCAGCAGTAATATTCTTTTCACAAAGCATTCCACCCTCTGATAGCTGTATCATTAGCCTGATAATCTCAAGTTAATTCTCTGTTGCTTTTTATACAATTTGCTTTGTAAGTTGGTTTGGAGAAAAAGGGCTAAGAAACTGCAGGTTACATGGGAAAGGAGAATAGCCGATCTCTGGAGAAGTATAGTTAAATTCAAATGGAGCAGTTGCCTTTGAATAAATGGATATCTACATCTGTTTGGTAGATGGTAACTTCCATGTGTTCCACACTGTACTGGGCACATGGAAATTCAACACAGTGCTGAGCCTAGAGATGCTAATATCTCTTAGGAGAGATTATTACATTAACACATGACACCATTAGGTCATGGTATCAGAAACAAGTTTTAAGATTCAGATTTTTAAAGACAGCAGGAGTTGAGAGAATGAGGAGGATACTGGGATGCTGCTTTTATATTGTTATCTTTTCCTTGGGAAGAAAACATTGGATTTCTCTGTCTTTTTGTAAATGAAAAGCTATGTTAATGTAACTATTAACTAATACAATGCTAAGAGATCATCACAAATAAAACTGACTTCTGGTTACATAACATTTGAGATATTTCCACTTAACTTTAAAAAACGTTAACAATAAATAACACTCTGTAAATATTTTATAGATAGTATAAGGAACAGGACTAGTACTGAATGGTTAAAAGATATTTGACCATAATATGGACAATCTTCTGTCCACTTATCAGTGGTATGAGTAGGGAGATTCTTTTTTTTTTTTTGAGTTGGAGTCTCACTCTGTCACCCAGACTGGAGTGCAGTGGCCGCTCCCGGCCACCGCAGCCTCAACCTGCTGGGCTCTGGTGATCCTTCCGCCTCAGCCTTCCAAGTTGCCAGAATTACAGGCATGTGCTACCACGCCCGGCTGATTTTTTGATTTATTGTGGAGATGAGGTCTCACTGCCCAGGCGGGTCTGGAACCTAAGGGCTCAGGCAATCCACTCACCTCAGCCTCCCAAAGGTATGGGATTACAGGCTAAGCCACCGAGCCCAGCTGGGAGATTCTTAATGAGACTTTTCCTTAACAATTAGCCATATGCCTTTACTGTGAAAACCAGATATAAAGAACAGTAAAAAGAGCAACTCAAAATATTCATGTCTACATGGGCTATAATACCAATGGTTAGTATCTGATGACCTGTTCAAAGCATTTTGTTTTACAATATTCTGCACATATGGTTTTGTTTTCTACTTCTCAATCAAGTAGTTCAAAAATACTGGAATACCATCTAGCTGTCTTGATATGCTATAGCTTCCTTAATCATTCTGCACTATTGAGCGGAATACACTGACTGGTATATTATTTAGCGCAGCACCGGCTGTTTTGTTAAGCACAAAATTTCAGTGGCTTAAAGAACAGAATGAAAGTCTTTTTTTTTTTTTTTTTTTTCTAATTTAAAGGTCCAGTACAAGGGTGAATGGTTTCCTGGTGACTTTTTTCATGTGTGATTCAAGGACTCAAGCTCTTTCCATTTAAAGTGGAATGGTTTTGGAGTTTTCTGCATTCAGTCAGCAAACAGAAAAAGAAAGTAAAGTATAGATAATTTTTGGTTAGTCAGATACTTCCTCTTCTATGGAAAAAAGTACTTATTTTTTGACAAACAGGTAGCGGATTTTTCTGCAGATGATTTCTAGTTTTTGTGAGTTGCTGATAACAGTACTTTTAAGTAACTTTGCACAATTTTTTTCTATTTGAGATATATTTCTAAAAGTGAGTGTACTCTATGTAAATTTTAATTATAATATACGTGAATTATGTTTTATTTAATAAGTACATTGAAATCATAATCCATATACCTGTGAACTTATTATATATGAACCACCTCTAATTTACTATAGTTCAGGCTTGGTTGAAGACTATTTTTGCTAGCTTCTATCTAGGATAATGAATACTATGAGACTAACAGACATATTTATGTTGCCATATGTAACTGTAGAAATCTCTATTGCTGTTACATTTTATTCAATGCAAAACATAAGTTAACTAATTTAACAAAACAGATACACATGCTATTAGACTAAAATTATTTTAACAATACATGTTATTTGAAAAGAAAATTAGAACATATGTCTTAATAGTCTTAATGTTCTTTTTTATTTATTAATTGGAAAAAAGTTATAATTTCAGGCTTCTTAATTTAGAATAACCTTGAACAGAAGCAAGAAACATTCTTCCTACACACATTTTAGAAATTATTACTTTTAAAAATAATTGTGTTTTTATGTCTTACGATGAAACAAGATATATAAATGATATTGAATGGGTCACTAATATAAGGGCTTTTTGTTTTGTTTTGTTTTAGTATTTCCAATACAACTGAAACAAGATGGAAGACTAATGATGGGTTCTATTTTGTATGAATTAAGATAATAAAACCCCAAAAATTGCTCTATAGTGAAAGTGAAAAATTTTGCATCATAAATAATGAGGTAGAAAAATACTGTAAGGTAAACAAAACCAGACCAGGCGAAATGGCAACAAAGGAGCCAAGAAAAATTTATTAACGCAATCCCGGGCGAGGCTCACTGGTCCATGTAGCTGTGGGCCAGAGAAGTCGCACCCAGCAAGATGGGCAATGGGTTTATAAAGGGCACACTGAGAAAGCTGTGAGGAGGCCGGGGAGAGCAACCACTGGTTGGGACAGCTGTCATGTCTGCTGGCGATTGGCTGAACGGGGTTGCTAGAGTTGCTGTAACAGGTACTGGCTGGCTTTGCGATTGGAGTCTTAGTTCCAGTTACTAATTTTTGCTGGCTCACTCTTGCCCATTGTTCTCCTGGTCCAGGTTGGAGCCATCTTGTTGAGGCCTGCCCCACCCTCCGGTACCTCCGGCCTTACATTCCAGCCTTTTGGTCATAGGGGCGCTGGCTCATTCTAGCTACTTTCTGCTGGGGAGGGGTGGTGTGGGGGGGGTTCTTAAGGCTGGTATGGGGCCGCAGGCCAATCTGAAGCTTAAGGGTCGAGTATGAATGTAACAGTAGTTGGTTGACCGTTATTCGAGAGAGCTCTGCCAGGTGCTATTGGAGAGACCTAAAAATACACGGGGCCACCGACAAGAGGATAAATACAATAATCAGTGGAGTCAGAACAGGGAGAAGCCACATTAGGAGCTGAGGTTGCCACCAACCTGAGAATGGGCCTCCGGTCAGGTCTTCTCTCTGTTTTTGGAGGTTTTCTTATAATTGTTTAATTCTGTCCTTGACTATCCCTGATTTATTGGTATAGAAGCAGCATTCCTCCCTAAGAAATAGGCATATCCCTCTTTTGCTGTTAGCAGGTCTAGTCCCCATCAATTCTGGAGGACCATGTCAGCCAGGTAATCTAGTTGTGTTTGCAAGTCTAGGACTATGTCTGCCACCTGTTGTATGTCCTTGATCAGTTGGGAGGAGAGTTGTTTGTAAAAGTGAAGTGAGGATCCCAGCCCTGCTGCCCCTGTTCCCACGGCCATGGTAATACCCAGCCCCGCCAGCAGAGGTATGAGCCCAACTGCTCGCCTTACCTGTGAGGTTGAGGAACTGACCAAGGGGACAGGCAGGCTTTGATTACCAGGTGCTATTACAATGGTAGGGAGGAGGATGATAAGAATGCAGGACCCCGACCAGTCGGAGGGCAAGACCAGGTAGATGGTAGTGCTGCACAGAAAGGCAGTCTCATTAAGTGAGGGGCAGAGGGTGTTATTTGATTGGACCATGAGTGATCATGAGCAGAGGCAGAGGGGGGCCCATCCGACCCCCAGGGTGCCGTTTCATGTTATACACTGGGCTGCGGGCAAGTCATCTGGGAGAGGGATGGCAGAACGCAGTAGTGAAGGTGGACATTGGGTTGGAGGCATAGGGAGAGTCCAATTTCCTATGACCAGGACAGGGGAGACTCAGGACTGGCCAGACCTGAGGCATAGCCAGCAGTCCTTTGCTAAGCTGGGGTTAGTAAGATTAAACAGGGTATGGGTTTTGTTAAGGATAGAAAGGAGTTCTGGGTTCATCTGATAAGGGCCTTGGGGTTTTGGGAGGTTGGGGCGCACCAACACCGGTCCATTGAAATGTTGAATGAGTTCTTCCATGACCTGCTTGGTGTTCTGCTGTTCTGCATAATCCTGCGCCCCTCCCCCATCTGATTTACCCTCAGGAGGTCTGAGGTTCCAGCAGATCTCATGTCCCTGGTGCCCAGTACAAGAATACCTAGCTCATTGTCCCACGCTCCGTCCCGTCCAGGCCTGTTGTTTGGTTGGTCTGAGGCAGACCGAGGCTTGCTCATAACAAGGTGCCTGGACAAAAGAATGGAAGATTGAACACTCAGTGGGGTAAGGGGGTATCTTTCCTTGGAGATTTGGTGGGGGGTCTTGCTCCCAGCAGTGGACTGTACCACTGCCACCTGGGCAGCCCACTTGGAAATCTCTTAGCATTACTGCAGCCCAGTACTTTTGTTTTCCTAGTTGGCACGAAAATTTTTGATGATAGCACATATGGGGAACCAGCTGGTAGAGTTGGGGTTTTCCTGCAGAGATGCATCAGTTGCAAGTCCAATCAGCCATTCCCCATGTCATCGTAAAGTTATTGGTTAGGCTTACTAGCATCAATACAGCTAAACCATAACTGGAGGGGTCCCACCTCATTAGATTTCCATACTTCATTGTTGGGAGGGGCCCACTTGAGCTAAGAAATGTGGTACCACGAGGGGTGCCCTAACAGTTTAGCCATGGTAGGAGTTGTAAGGACTACTGTATAAGGTCCTGTCCAGTGAAGTTGAAGGGACCAGGGTTGGAGCTTTTGAAGGAGAACCTCGTCACCAGGCTGTAGAATGAGGCTGCCCATGGGTCAGATGTGTATTTGGCCTGCAGCAGGGTTTGGTTGGCGTGCTCTCATAGGTGGTGTCTGAGGAGTGAGAGGTAGGGCAGGTAGGAGGCTAGTGGTGGAGGAGTTGTAGGAAGGCTGGTGTTAATGAGAAAAGGCCTACCATACATCAATTCAAATGGGTTAAGGCCGACCGGCTCCGGGGGAGCTGCATGCACCCTAGTGAGGGCAACAGGGAGCAGAGTGGGCCAGGAAAGTTTTACCTCCAGGGAAAGCTTGGTTAGTTGGTCCTTCAGGAGGCCATTTGCCCATTCCACCTTACCCGAGGACTGAAGGCGGTAGGGGATGTGAAGTTTCCAGATGATGTTGAGGGCTTCAGCCACCAGCTGAGTGATTTTGGAAATGAATGCTGGGCCATTGTCTGACTGGATGGACATAGGGAGGCCAAAGTGGGGGATGATGTGCTCCGCCAAGTACCAAGGTCTCAGTCACCACCAAGGCTGTCTCCCAGCTCGTGGGAAAGGCCTCGATCCAACCTGAAAAGGTATCTACCATTACCAGTAGGTATTGGTACTTTTTGTGTCTTGGCATGTGAGTGAAGTCCACCTGCCAGTCCTATCCAGGGAGACACCCTCGCAGCTAGTGGGCTGCTGTCTGGCGCCGGAGGGCTCCTTGAGAGAAAACATATGCACAGGTTTGACAGCCATATAGGCCTGGTTGATGGTTTCTCGGAGACCCTGTGGTGAGAAAATTGGGGAAAGAAACCTGTGCATGGCCTTGGGACCAGTGTGTAAAGACTGGTGGATTGTGGTCACGATTTCCTTTGCCTGTGTCTGGGGAAGGATTATCCTGTCTTTGAAGTACATTCACCCCTGTTGCCCAGCCACGGCGCTCTGGCTAAGGAGTCGCTGTTGTTCATCCTCCAAGTACCTGGGAGTTAGGGAGGGAGAAAGAAACAGGTCAGGGGTGGTGCCCTGGGTTGAGGTAAGTTGGGGGCCGTGGCATCGGCCAGGGTATTTCCTTGGATGACAGGGTCTGCCCCATCTGATGGCCTCGACAGTGGACAATGGCTACCTCCTTGGGTTCTTGTAGGGCTTGGAGTAAATGTTGAATGGCCTTACCGTTGACCACCAGAATTCCCTGGGTGGCTAAGAACCCCCTTTCTTTCCAGATCACCGCATGACTATGGGCGATAAGGAAAGCATACTTAGAATCAGTATATATAGTGGCCCTGTGGCCCTTCGCCAGCTGTAATGCTCGGGTGAGTGCCACCAGCTCTGCCTTTTGGGAAGAAGTTCCTCATGGTAGTGAGACATCTTCCACCATGATGGGAGGAGAGACTACTGCATAGGCTGCCCTGCGACCTCCGTCCGGCCCCCAAGTTGAGCTTCCATCTACGAAGAATGTGAGATCAGGTTTAGACAGAGGTTGGTCAGGAAGTCTCATGCGAGGGGGGCTAAGGCCCTCTACCAGCTCCACACAGAAATGTTCAGGCAAAACTGAGGACCTAGTGGAGGGAAGGAGAGTAGCTGGATATAGGAGGGGCGAGATGGGAGGCAAGGCAGGAGCAGACACTGAAGGGGCCTGAGTGGAGGAGGTCTGGGCACAGGAGGTCGGATAAGGAGGGGGTTGAGAAAGAGCAGGCATTTGAGAAGAGGCGGACGGGAGGGGAGGAGAAGGAGGGGCAGGAGCTGGAGGGGGAAGGCCAAGGTCCTTCGGAGGATCTGTAAAGGAAGGTTCCAATGCCAGAAGAGACTGGTAGCCCCTATCAGGGGATTTGATTAGGAGGACCTGGGCCGAGGAACATCTGATACAAAGGTCTGGGTGGGAGCAAAATGGCCAAAAGACCCGGATATAGGGGACCTCGGACCATTTCCCAGTATGGTGACAATAATTACTGAGATCGGTGAGGAGGCCGAAATTGAAAATTCCTTTGGGGGGCTAGCGAGACTGATTGTCCAGAGGATATTGGGGCCAGGCCCAGGAGGAAAGGAAGATTAGCTTGATGGATATCCTTGGGCAATCCCAGAGTAGCCAGATTAGATATGAGACACCACAAGGGGGTCTGAGCCTCAGTTTTAGAAGGCTGGTTTCTCATGGCTGCAACCTCCATTCCTGGGTCCCTAAACAAGGGAGCCCAGCATCCCAGACCCACTCAGAATAGGGATGGAAAGGAAGATCTGCTTCCTTTATAGGGTTGGCGATCCGGAGATAGGGACATCTCCACTACACTGGAGCCAAAGGCACTGTGCTGGAGGGGTGAGCCCAGACGCAGCTGCGATTTCGGACTGGGCACCCCAGAGGGTAGGAGGAGAAGTCAGGGAAAGCGAGGGATTCACTGCATTGTCTGAGGTCCTGGGGCCAGGTCCTGTTCCTGAGAGAGGTCCCGGATTGGGAGAGGAGGGGGGAACCTGTTGGGACCCTGCACTGTCCTCCTGGGTTTTGGCACCAAATGTAAGGTAAACAAAACCAGACCAGGTGAAATGGCAACAAAGGAGCCAAAAAAAATTTATTAGCGCAATCCCGGGCAAGGTTCACCAGTCCGTAGAGCTGTGGGCCAGAGAAGTTGCGCCCAGCAAGATGGGCGATGGGTTTATAAAGGGCACACTGAGAAAGCTGTGAGGGGGTCAGGGAGAGCAAACACTGGTTGGGACAGCTGTCATGTCTGCTGGCGATTGGCTGAATGGGGTTGCTAGAGTCACTGTAACAGGTACTGGCTGGCTTTGTGGCTGGAGTCTTAGTTCCGGTTACTCATTTTTGCTGTCTCACTCTCGCCCATTGTTCTCCTGGTCCGGGTTGGAGCCTTCTTGTTGAGGCCTGTCCCGCCCTCCGGTACCTCCAGCCTTACAATTACTTTTGTAATAATTTTGGAAAAAACACTCTAAACATTCCAAATATTTGAAGAACTAATTCCAATTTATTAAACTCTTTTACTACTTCCACCAGCTATGTGGAAACCCTACAAGTAGAAATCACATGAAAAAATATTTTCATTTGTTAATTATTAAATGCTTTCATTGAATTAGCAATAACCCACAAAGTTAATAAGACCCAGAGAATTTAGAGACACTGTGGAGTTACTGGGAGTGGTATAGAGTTATATAGAGCAATACTGCCTGAAGATGTGTTCACCACTTAGCTGAGTGCCTGCCATGTGAATGTTGGATATCATCTCCACAGTATCTGTGGGGGTCCTGAGGACTTCCACATGGCAATGAAGAATCTATCATGGCTGCTTTCTGTATGACTCAACCTGCACATGGTGAAGTTGAGTCCAGTAACAAGTTTCTGTTACTGTGTTCAGACTGCTCCCCACCTGCCAAGATCTCCAATAAACCTCTACTAGTGGTTTCCTTACACTTACTCATTTACTTCTTTCCCTCCAATAGCACTTCTTAGGAAGTATACTATTTCTCTGCTTCTTGAATGTTACGATAGTCTTCTTTTAAGTTATAGCATGTTTTTTGTAGACACTATGTGGTTGTGTTTTGCTGTGTACACTTATTCTTGATTAAAAAGGACTTCTCCCCTAGGCCTAGCATTTGCTAATACCCTTGCTGAATGATTTCTCCTTGTTCCCACTACTTATTTGTTTTTCTTTAAAACTTTTTAAAAATTAGTTTCCTTTTCAAAATTGAAAAAATAATACATGTACATAGTAAGCAATTAAAGCAGAACAAGAGAATATAGGAGAACAGTATCAAAGAAAGGACATCGGATTTGAAGTAAGACATATTTGGTTGATGCCCAAGTCTACCATTTACTAGTTACATAAATCTGAGCAAATTACTTACCTTACTGAATCTTAGTTTATCAATCTGGAAAATGGGGATGAAAAATATTCATTTTATATTGTGTTGTGAAGATTTATACTAAAGTAGCATAAGAAAGTGTTTTATAAATGGTAAATTGCTGTATAGATGTTAATTGTCACTAAGTGTCAACTAATGGAAAATATTTTAGCACTTTGTCCCACAATATTTTGGGATGAAATGTGGGGAAATAATTTTAACAACATAACTACTATTGTTTATTTATTTACCCTCAAGTTAGAATTTTTCTGAGAACTGTGGAAAGCTTGAACACATGGTTGAAACTTTGAAACTATCAGTGAAAAAGTGAGAGGAGACTGAGACATAGAAATAAGTGGAGAAGATCTTTTCAAGAAATTGTTCTTTCAAGTAGCGCTTACTATTACCATTCTTTGTATATCCTTCTGGAACGATTCCATTCACAGATGAACTCTGTGTGATCTCTTATAAGAGAGGCTTACACAAATGCAAGCATACCATACACTCTTTTATACTTTATGAACTTAACAACATATATTTGAAATCACTTTCTATTCATATGAATCCATATCATTTCTTTTATTTACTGTTTTAAAAATAAATTATATTGTGTATATTTAAGGTATACAACATGATGCTATGGAATACATATAGACAGTAAAATGGTAACTACATATAGTGAAGCAAATTAACATATCCATCATCTCACATAAGTATTTATTTTGTGTGTGTGTAGCAAGACCAGCTAAATTTTACTCATTTAGCAAAATTCCTAAATCCAATTCAGTAACATTAACTAATCCTAATGTTGTATGTTAGGTGTCTAGACTGTTCATCTTGTATCTATTACTTTGATTCTTTTGATCTACATCTCCGCATTTCCTACCCAAACTTCTACCCCAGTGACTACTGTTTTGTTCTCTATTTCTATGTTTTAACTTAAAAAAAAAATTCCACATAAAGGTGAGATTATGCAGTATTTTTCTTTTAATAGTTCCATGACGTTCCTTTAGATAAATATAACCATAATTTATATAAACCAGCTAGCTATTGATATATTATTTATGATTTTTTATATTATTAATAATGTTGCAATGAATATCATCAACCTAGGCCTAACCAACTTATATATTAATACAATAGCTATTTAGAAATGCTGAATCAAAGCTCATGCATGTTTTACATTAGGATACATATTGCCAAATTGTTCTTATTTTCTATTTTGCAGAAGTTAAAACTTTGTAATATGTATTGCAAATTCTATTTTGCTATTTATCTTTTAATTTTATGTTCTTGGAATTAGAATATATACATTCAGAATTTCAAATTCTAGAATTTTAAAATATTCAGTAAATTTAGAATTATATATATATATGTAGTCAAATTTATTGACTTTTTCCAGGTTTTTTACTTACTCAATCCAAAATATTCTCTTCTAATCATTTTACAATATTCTTTTTAAAAAATCTTTAAATCTCCATTTAATGGTTTTTATAATGCACAAAGGTTATGTAAGAGGTTACCATTGGGAGAAGCTGGGTGGTGGGTACAGGGAACCTCTCTGTAAAATTTTTGTGACTTCTTGTAAATATATAATTATTCCAAAATAAACATTAAAGAGTGATAAGGTAAAGTGAAAGGTGAAAACCATTCTAACCCAAAAGTGTTGCACAGGACAATTTGGTAGCCCCTGCCTTCCACAAGTGCTCCAAGAAGACGACTTTTTTGGTTTAAGTGCCAGGGATGTGGGATAGGGGAGAGGTGTTGAGGGGTGTTATTCTAGGTTTTCGTTGGTGTGCTCTGTGGTGGTGTGACAACCATAGAGTCGAACAGTCACTCTGCACGTGGGTAGCACTACTAATAATTTCCTAATTTATGCACTCTTTCACAATTTCCAAAACACCTTCACATTAATGATATCATGTAATTCTATTAGGAGCCTTGTGGAGGTGGGTCTTATTATCTGTGCTGTGTACATGAGGAAACAAATGCACAGAAGTTAAGTGACTTGCATAAGGTGATGAGATTTGCAAGTGACAGAATTGATAGCAACTGAGAAGGCCTTGTTGAGAGGAGGAGCTGCACAAAAGACTGAGAGTGTTGTGGGTGGTGGGGAAGAGGCTTTCTGGATGGTGCTCAGGGAAGGATGTGGCCAAGGGGCACAGTTGCTCTGACCAGTGTTAACATTACTGAGTTGCAGAAAATCATGTGAGCACTTTCTATGTCCAAGATTTCTGCTTAGCATTTAGTAGATATTTTATGGATGCTTTATAAACTACCTTTTACCCTCATCTTATAGTTGAGGGAATCAGAGCTTAGAAACTGAATAATATGACTAAGATCATGACCGGAAAGTGACTGAGTTCACATCTGAACTCTGTCCTTCCTGATTCTAATAAGTCTGGGGAGGTAGGAATGCTTAATATAGGATTAGGTAAGTTTATACGTCCTTTTGCTTCCTTTCCAGAAAACCTGACTATTAAATACTTAGATACTTTTCTTGGGAGTTATCATCTTCTCCCTAATAAGACATAACAGTCCGAGTGCTGTTGCTTTTTCTCCCCTTTCTTCCTTTGCCTTTCTGCCCTCACTTGGGCCAGGCAACAAGCTCTGAGTTTTGTATTGATCACCTTTGGGCTTATCTATTTAGAGCCAGAGGCAGGGCAGTGCTGGATGTATTTTACAAGGGCTTGTTTCCTTATTCTCAGCCTCCTATCCTTCTTGTTTGTACAAATGATGACTGTATTTTAATGGAATCTGGAGAGATTCCAAGATTGCAGTTAGGTACAGTAGTCTAGAGACCTCTCTTGTGTAAGAACTGTAAGACTCTGAAGGGTAGGGACCCCTTGTAACTCAATGCATTCAGATTCAATAAGCATTTACTTGTAAGCATTACAATGTACTAAACACAGTGCTAAGCTCGTTATATCTGTAATCATTGCAACAATCCTTTAAGTTAAGAGGTATTATTTTCATTTTGCAGATGAGGAAAGTCTGAGTCCATCTGACTATCCTAAGATTAATCTCTTGTCACTAACAAGGATGGAATTTTTAACACACATTGCTCTGATTCCCAAGTAAAGCTCTCTTCATAGAACTGGTGAATGAATCATTAGATGCGCAGGAATACTTATTAAGTGCAGGTGATTGAATTTTAATATTTGGGAGTTTTGCTTTTCTAAATCCTGATTACCCACTGATGGAGAACGTTTTTCTCAGATTTCTTTTCAGCTTCCTAGCAGTTTCTCCATTGACGTTTGAGCAATTTTTCTTCCTCTTCGAATATCTGTTAGATGAGGGATTCCTAGTAGACCCATGTTCACTGCACCCCCCTAGTTCCCGCCTATATCTCTAGCCAGTCCTTGTCAGTTTTACCTACAAGCAATTTTACCTCATGACGTCCCTTCAATGCTGATGTTTCTTAGGATTTTGTTTGATCTTCTCTTTTCACTCTACATATTCACCCATTCTCCCTTGGCAATTTTATTCATTTCAATTACTGCATATAAGTGACAGTGTTCAAAAATATATCTCTAGACCTCATCATTTTCTGGGCTCCACATCTGTATATTTCACCATTATTAGGAATCTCATCAGGATGTCCCACAGGCATTTCAAATATCACATATCCTTCCCTGTTCCTGTGCTTGCATCATTCCTAAGTCCTTTTCTTCCTTCCCTTCCTACATCCAGCCAATCATTATGTCCTTGTGATTCTACTCCTAAGTATTTTGCAGATCATTTTCCTTCTCTCTATCTCTCCTGTCAACCCCAAGGCAGGCTGCTACGGTCTCTTGACTAATTTTTCATGCCTCCAGGCTGTCTCTTCTTTCAATTCATCTCCATGCTACAGACAGAATAATCTTTCAGAAATCTAAGTATGCCATTTGCTGTCTAAAGATTTCACAATAAATTCATAAAACTATGAAGGTGAATTCTCAGTTTCTCAATATAACCTATAAGACTCTCAGTATCTGGCCTCCTGTCTCACCTTGTTATCTCCATCTTGTCCCTCTTCCTATAAACCAGCTACTAATGTTTTCTGAACTCTTGGTCATTCATTGTTAGGGTCCCTTCTGTGTCCTTCTTTCCTTTTTAATAGAATTTATCATATAGAATTATAATTGTTTACATGACTGCATTCCCCCACCAGACTATAAGCTGCCCAAGATCATTGACTCTATTTTGCTTACACCTACCCTCGACCGAGCACAGTGACTGGCATATTGTACATACTCAATGAACATTTATTGAAGTTCCTTTTTATAGCCCTGAGCCTAATACCTTGTAAAATTAGGCATATAGTCATTTGCTTCTACTTGGGAACTGTAATGAAAATGTAAGAAGGTTCAGTCATGTAGAAAACAAGAAAAACTCTCTATTTAACAGTATCTGTCTTCTGTTGCTTATATGCCCTTAGTAAAATATGGGTGGTGTGATAAAAATAATTATTATATTACATAAAGTTCAGTATCAATTTCACCTTTGCCATACTTTAATCCTGAAATTTTTTGCAGATCAGTCTGCATTTTATATGAAAGAAAAATCAGAAGATCACCTGAAGATACTGATCTCAAAGAAATGATATTATAAATTTAGCAAGAAATAAAGCATCAGATTACTTGTCAATTTACCTTAACTGATTAAAATATGCCCAGGGCATGACTTCTCAACATAAGGGTCAAATATCATAGGGAGAGTTTGCAGAGTGTTCATGAGAAATATGACTAGAAATTAAATCACCTTTTTCAAATTAAAAAAAGGTACATTGTGACTGTGGCACAGGGGAGGAGAGCCATCATCCATGTACAAATGATGTGAGCATCTGTTTGTGGAGAGTGGGAGGACATAGTGCAAAGGTTAATGATGTTCTCTGTGCCCAGGAAGAAAACCTTGAAGCTGAGTGGTACCTTGGTTTTTCTTTATCTATCTCAAGTTTATTGCAAGCATAAATGGAAGAATAATTGAGAAGAAAGACATAGGGCATTAATTAATCTTGAATGAACATTAAGGAAAAACCAGTAAAACATAAACCAGTTTCAACCATAACTGGGTTGTGGACTAGATGTAAGATATATGCTTCAGTATTGTAGTGCTTTTAAAGTGAAAAGCTTTTCAGAGAATGAAGTAGCATGAGAAATGAATGAAGGGATTGGGAGAACTAGGCCCCTGACAGGAAGCCCCTGAGAAGTTACCTGTATGGCATCTGGGAGCCTGTCCTGAACCATATGTAAAGGATAGGGTGGAGTAAGATGAAGTATGGAGACTAGAGTAGGAAATGTGGTAGAGTATGAGAAGGTATTTTGCTCGTAGAGGAAAAGTCCAAATAGCCTCCAGTTCCCCTTTCTTTCCCTTTCTCATTTTCCTCTTTTGATTGGCGAGTTAAATGTGGAGTATATACACACCAACACAGAACCTTTGTCATCTCTCAGATACTTGCAAACAGAGGCAATGATATTTCCAATCTCCTTCCCATATTTACTTAAAAGTTGAAATCCCTGTGTAGCATATGTCAGTATCATGATGCCAATTTGACAAGTGAAGAGACAGGCTCAGGGGGGCTAATGGGACTTGCCCAAGGTCACTCAGTGATTTGTGTCAGAACAAGGATTGCTGCCGCCATCTCCTGCCCCTGCTGCTTTGTGAAGCTATATGCTTGTGGAACATGTGACCATTATGTCCTAGATATTTGTAAGGATTGGTATTGTCCTTCATAAATCCAGGATCCTCACCAGAGTTTTTGACAGCTTTTGGCAAGGTAGAAAACTGGGAGGAAGAACTAAATAATTTGTTTGCCTTTATCTTTTAATATTATTGGGACAGATTTTGTTGTGTTATCCAAGGAGACTATTTTCCATCATAAATGCTGCTGCTCACAATAAGACTAAAAGCTTCATTAAGCTAAAAAAAAAGAAGGAAAGAAAACAAAATAGCTAACATATCAGTATTTCATGGAAGCAGTTGTGAAGAATACATTAAAGTTAATGAGTATTAAGCCACTTAAATTATTTACAAGACTTCAAAAATTTCAATATGTTGTCTGGAAATATAAGCTGATTCCTCACTCACATTTTGGTCAATCTCCTAGACTGTAGGATGGCTGACGATTTTCTCTGGGACCTCCACACTCAGGCCTAGTATAATCCCTGATGATTATATGGTAGATCTAGCTTTGTCCCCTACCACACCCCAAACTCCTTTTCTCCTAAAAGTCACCAGTTCTGGAACATTCTAAACTCACTCTGAAGATTGAAGGTCTGATATAGGTATTTTTCCTATAGGTATTTTTGTCTCCTAACAAATTTCAATGAAGAAAGCAATGCTGAAGTCAAAAGAATGATTCTTTAATGGTGGGGTTTAAGGCAATGCTATACCTAGATTTAGAATCCAAACTCAATGTGAGGGTTCATCTAGCCACCCTTTGCCTTCTGTCTGATTTGCTTTGCAAATAATTATCACACCTGTCACCCTTGTCTGGGTCAGGTAGTTGTAGCCAAGATCACATTTTATCATTCTCCTAAAGAGTACAATGTGGAGGAAGAGAGTTTATTTGGGAGTCATGAAACTGTTCTTATTCCATCTATGTTAGCAACTCACTATGTGGTTTTAAGGAAGTCTAGTTTTCTTTCTGGGTGCTTGTTTCTACAATTGTAAAATGAGTTTTAAACCATGGTGGAAAGGGTTGTTGGATTAGATTAACAACAGGGCCCATTCTCTCTAGCTCTGCTATGGAAACACAGGACTTTTTAAAGATATATTTCAAATGTATAGAATTGTATGTGTGAGAATTATAAACAACCAATCAGTCAATATTAGTATTTTTCCATTGTTTAATCTGATTTTAAAGTAATAAAACATTTTACATGAAGTTGAAGGATACTGGGTACCAAAATCTGATTCCATTCCATATCCTCCTTTCCTCCTTTTCTGAGGGCAATTGCTATTTAAGATTTTGTGTTTAGTATGACTGTATATAGTTGCATACTTTTCATAATATGTATATATTTATATAGGACTTCTTTCTCATGTTTTAAAACTTTATATAAATGACATATTGACATACCATTCCACAACTTGCTTTTTTGTTCCACATTATATTCATGCATATTGTTTGATATTTTGCTATTGTACAGCTACTATATTTATTTTAACAACTACTGTATATTATGCTTCATAGTACAAGTCTACTGCAATTTATAGTCATTCTCTTACTGATGTACATTTGCATTATTTTTAATTTGTCACCATTCCAAACAACACTGCAATAAACATTCTTCTGTAGTCATGTCTCTTACTGCATACATGTGAATGTCTCTCTACATATAAATCTGGAAGTAGAAATTCAGTCAACTAGCTAAATTAGGTGTTGCATAATACTCGAGTAGTTAATCACTTAAACTCTGACCAACAGTTTATGAGATTTCTAGTTGTTTTACTTCATTGTCAACACTTGAAATTGACTGACTTTAGAAATTTTGCCAATCTGATGTTCCTACAATCATTTCTAATTTTTATAATTTACATTTCCCAGATTGCTGAGGCATGAGGTTGAAGCTGGTTGAACATATTTTCATATTTTTATTGGTCTTTTGGCTTTCCTGTTCTGTAAAAAATCTATTGATATCCTCTACTACTTTTTACTGGATTGTTTGCATTTTTAATATTGATTTGTATGGGCTCTTTATACACTGTGGATATATATTTCAGAGTAGCATGTGTTGAATGCTTCTGCTAGTCTGTAGCTTTTTAAAATCTTGTGACATTTTTGTTTTTAATTTAATCAGTTTGACAGATTGTATTTTCCAAAGATAGCCACAACCGTGTCTGCTGGCCAACATGCTCTTCTAGAACTTTGCTACTTTCTCATCAAGAGAAGGAATCTGTGTCTCTTATGCTTGATATTAGGATGGACCTTGTGACTTCCTTGACCAGTAGAGTTTGGAAGAAGTGCTGTTCTGTGACTTCTAAAGCCAAGTCACAAAACTTCTCTTCCTTTTTGTCAGGTAATTTTGGGATACTTCCTCTTGGTATTGGCCATCAAGCTGTGAAGAAGCCAAAGCAGGCTGTAGAGAGGCTCACAAGGCAAGAAACCAAGGCCCTGACCCTCAGCCCCAGGTGAGCTCCCAGTTGACAACCCTTCCTAGCTTGCCAACTATATGAGTGAGCCATCCTGAAAGTGGATCTTAACCCTCAGTCAAGAAGCACCAGATGTAGAGAAGAGATAAATCATCCCTATCAAGGCCTACTCAAATAGCAAATTTGTGAGCCTAATAACACATCCAGTTTTGGGTGGTTTATTAAGCAGTAATAAATAATTGATATAATCAGCTATATCAATCTTATCCTTTCCTCTGTGTGTGTATGCATGCACACATGCATGTTCTTAAAGAACTTATTTCCTGTGCCAAGACCAAAAAGGTATAGATCTATCCTTTCATCTAAAAGTTTTAGAGTTCTGCTGTTATCTTTTTAGTTTGTTTGAGAATGATACATTTGTATGGTGTCAAGTGGGGCTCTATTTTTCCCATATGGATAAACAGTTTTCCTGGCACAATTTATTGGCTAGTCTATAAATTTTAATGCTACCACTGTCCTATATATATTTTATTTACTATGGATCTATTTTTTTGAACCTATTTTTAAATTCTGTATACTTTTCCATGGTTGGTTTGCTTATTCCTCTGCTAATATCACATTGCTTTATTTGTTGTAACTTTAGAGTCAGTCTTCACATCTGACAGAGCATGTTCCCTTGTTTGGTCTTTTTAGTCATAATTATTGTGACAACTTATGGTCTTTTATTATTCAATATATATTTTAATATTAGCATATCATACTCTATAAAAACTCTGTTGATGTTATTAATAGATCAATTTGGGAAGACTTGTGTATGGTTGCATTACTTAGAATTTTTCTATTATAAATAGCATATTTAAAATTTATATTTGAATTGTTGCTGGTATGAAGGAGTACATTTACTTTTTATTTGACTATGATTTACATCAGTAACATACACCCTTTGTAAGTGTGTAGTTTGTTGAGTTTTGGCAAACATATGCATGCCTGTAATGAACACCCTAATCAGAACATTATCCTCATTCCAGAACGTTCTCCCTTATCTCTTTCTAAACAATCTTTTCCCAGCCAAAGGCAGCTACTGTTCCAAGATTTATCACCAGAGAGTAGGTTTTTCTCCTCTTGATCTTCTTGTGAAGGGAATAATTCAATATATATTAGTCTAGTTTCTTTTCTTCATTGCAATTTTTGTGAGATTCATATGTGTTATTGGAGATAACAATATTTTTTTAATTTAATCACTGAATAGTATTGAATGATAAATATATTACAATGTATCCGTTCTCCTATTTATTAATATTTAGGTTATTTTTAATTTGTGACTAGTATAAATAAAGTTACCAAGAATATTCCTATACAAGTGTTTATATAGGCATAAGTTTCCATTTTTCCTTGAGTAAATAAATGTCTGGAGTGAAACTGCTGGGTCATAGGGTAAGTGTTTATTTAGCTTTTAAGAAACTGCCAGCTTGTTTTCCAAGATGATTTTACTATTTAAACTCCCATTAGCAATGCATAAAAGTTTCTGTTGCCCCACATTCTCACTAACGTTTGTGTTCACAATCTACTAAGTGTGTGGTAGCATCTAGTTATAGTTCAAACTGCATATTCTTATTATTAGTCATACTGAACGCCTTTTCATGAGCTTCTTCACCATTCACAAATATTGTTATGTTAAGTCTCTTTTCCAACGTTTGCTCATTTTAAAACTTTGGGCAGTTTGCTTATTCTTGAATTGTAGGATTAGACGTATGTATATTCTGGATACCAGTCTTTATCACATACATTTATTGCAATATTCTGCCATTTTGTTTTCTTGATGGTGTTTTTCAGAAAGCAGATCTTAAACAATTGATAAAATTGAATACATCTTTTTTTCCCCCTTTATTGTCTAAGACTTTGGCATGCTATCCAAGGAAACTGCCTACTCCAACATTATAAATATTTTTTCTAAATTTTCTTCACTAAGTTTTAAAGTTTTATCTTTTACATTTAGGTATATAATCTATTTTTATTTATTTAATGGGTATGAGGTGAGGAAAAAGTAAAGGTTTATATTTATTTTAAATGAATATCCAGTTGTTCCAGCACCATTCATTGTCCTTTCAAATTGAATCACCTTGGCACTCTCGTTAAAAATAATTTGATCATATACATATAAATATATTTTTGGACTTCATATTCTATTTGATAGAGCTTTTATGTCCATACATATGCCACTTCTACACTATTTGGATTCCTGTAACTTTGTGTTAAGACTTAGCACAAGGTGGTATCAGTCTTT
Source organism: Carlito syrichta (assembly GCF_000164805.1). Taxonomy (NCBI): domain Eukaryota; kingdom Metazoa; phylum Chordata; class Mammalia; order Primates; family Tarsiidae; genus Carlito; species Carlito syrichta. The sequence goes on from NW_007253064.1 coordinate 443,665, forward strand.
CAATTTTAATCTTCTTTTTAAAAATTATTTGGGCTACCCTAGGTCCTCTGTGTTTTGAGTTTCCAGCCTTCTTGTTTGCCCTATAGGTTTTGGACTTCAGAATCCAAGTGACGCAGAAGGGTAAGAAAACTCTTATCTTTTAGATGTTCACATTTCACAGTAAGTTTCTCCATTGACTTACTATTAAGTGTGGCATAAGTCTGAGGGGAGTCTGAAAGGAAAGATAAACTTTCATGAAGGAGCAAAGTAAGAAAACTTCACAGAAATGTCCCGGAAAGGATAATTCCTCAGTATAGGGAGCTATGGTTAAAAATGATTAAAAATAAAACTTCTTGGCAGTATGCATTTTACTAAACATTTCACATAATAAAATGTTTTCTTTCTTCTTTCATAACCGTGGCTTCTCTTTATGCATTGATGCCAATTTTGTGAGAGACCCTCATACTTGGAACACAGATACTCTCAGGAACTCATGGTTTAATGAAACAGTCATACAAACAGATAACATGCCATGGGTGCTATGGTAGTGCTAAATAAATGTTACCATGGGCATACTTAAGAGAAATGGACTGCTTTTTAGTTAAGCAAGCACATGAAGTGTGTTATTGAAACAGGAACTATTCAAAACAGCAAGTTGCTGAGAAGATAGTGGGAAGCCCCAGCTTTCCCCTGGTTCATGACTGACAATACCAGGCCTTGTATATGCCAGAGAGGTTCTGGAAGATGAGTCGTGTTGTGGGAACCCTTTACATCCTCACTTGCCCAGTATCTTCTTGGCTGTGAAGAGTGTCACAGTGTAAAGGTCTCAAGAGATTTATCTACCTTGGGGAAATACTCCTTGTTTATATGTGTACGTGCAAAAAAAGCCCATGCCTGTCTGCATACATATATAAATACTTTACATAGCAGAACTAATCTGTTACAGCCAGGAAATTCTAATGAGAAAAATTTCATGTTAGGATCTCACCATCTATATCTTCTCTTGGTAGCAATTCCCCATGGGAGAATGGCTAGGCTTTGGACGTGGTATCCCTATGTTTTGGAGATGCAATGTAGGCTATGAGAGCTGTACTTGTGTATGCATCATTATTCACTTTTTACTTAGTTTAAAATGGCACATTTATAAAAGAAAAATGTAAATTCAGACCTGATATTATATTCCTAAGATCTTCGACTCAATTTCAAACTTGACTATGAAGTTTGCAAAGATGATGCATCCATGATGCAAAGATGATAACCATCCTCAAGAAACATTTTTCAAACAAGAAGTGAACTTTTAATGGTGTTCTGAATATAAATTAATCTATAATATTAATATAAAATATATTTGTAGATATAAATTCAGTTTCTGAATTTCTCATTTTAAATTAGTGGGAAGTGGCAATGTGGAGTATGGAGAATTTTCATTACTTCCAGGACCAGAAATCTGAAGGACATGGGAAAGTAAATAGCCATCACATTAGCAGATTGTAGGGGAACAATGTCCTTCAGGGGTAGGACAGATTTCAGTTAGAGTGAGAAGGCATAGGGAACACTCACTGAAAGAAGCTGAAGACATCAGGGATTTTGTCAGTGGTGGAACATAAGTTCTGGAAGCCTGGTCTAAGGGAAGTGAGGAAGGAGTGGAAGACGGAGTCAGACTAGAGGATTTCAAGAGCAATTGAGAGAGAAGAAATGCCATGAGAGACTGGCCATTTACCTAGTTGCTTAGTCAAAATCTTGGAACTTTCCTGTCAATCAGCAAATATTGTTGGCTATAATCTTAAAATAGATCCCAGAATCCTACTTCTTATCAATTCCACTGCTACCATCTTACTCTTAGCTGCCTTTTTCCCTTGGCTGGACTTCTAACTGGTCTGTCTTCCTCAACTCTTGCCTCCTTCCTTCTTATTCTCCATATAGCAGCCAGTCTTTAAAAAAAATATTTTTTTAGAAGACATAATTAAATGACGTCTATCTCTTACTCAAAAGCCTTTATGGAATTTTCCTCATGTTCAGAACAAATTCATATTTTTACTATGACTTACATAGATTTATTTACTCTGGTCCACCGCTGCTTTCCTGGCCTCACTTCCTACCATGCTGTTCAATTTCTATTGCATCAGCCATACCAGACCCTGTGTCTGCTCCTGTCTTGTGGCCTTCACCCTCACTGTTCCCTTTATCTTGGATGTTTTTCCTTCAGATACTCTCATGGCTCACTCTCTCATTTTGTTTAGGTCTGGTCAAAGCCCATGTTTGGCCACCCTGCTAAAATAGTACTGTCTTACAATTCTCTATTTTTAAAAATTTTGCTTGACTTTCCTTCCTAGCTCTTAACACAACATAGCACTATCTTGTATATTTACGTGTGTACTGTATGTCATTCTGACTCTCCTCTCTCCATGAAAGTTCTATGCAGGAATTTGATCACTGATGAAGTCTTGTATAATAAACCTTTTTTGAATAAATGAATGAGTGAAGCTATATTTGATGGTATTTCCTAACAATGCATTTTAAATTCATTTGGATCTTCTTCTCTCATGTCAAGTAGCTCTGTATGGAGTTTGCCATTTTTTGCTAGAGAAGCCATTTTCTCCTTTATCATTTGATTGAGATTCAAATTCATCTGTGACTGAGCATCAGTCTGTATGTCCCTTTTTACTTTCCATTTCTTCCCAACTAGAAGCCATTGATTCTATACTTGCCTTGTTTATTTTTACTGCTAAAATTTCAAATGTCTGTGCTCCTATTGCAAAATCTTTCTGGGACTTCCTTGCCTCTTGAATTTCCCTTTCATAGCAGGTAAAAGACAGATAGTGGTGAGATTGCTAAATACTTTAGGAGAATCTTAAAGTGAGAAATGCTACAGAACTCTCAATTCTAGTACTCAAGTCTAGTTTCTCCAGTAGGATTTTTAACTATACAAGGCACAGATTTTTATGTGGTAGGTTTTCCTAGAATAGAAATCACTTGCATTCAATTTGTCTTTTAGAGATTATTCCCCCTATTTTGCTTAATATCTTAATGTGTATTAGATAGGGAAGACATAAAGGGACTTCAAAGTGAGTCTAACTTTGGACCATAGTGAACGGCAAAACCCCAGTGCTGTTCCTAGTTATTGGTAATATTCCTCATAAGCCTTATTTTTCTTGAAACCCTGAACAAACTAATTAAATCTTACCCCAATGTTGGCCTACTGTAAATCTGTACAACTCTGTAATCTTAACTGTCATAACAGTTATTATGATCAACTGAACCAGAAAATATAGATCCTATCATGGTCCCACTCTGGTAGAGAAGAATTTTTTCTGTTGTGTAGGTCACAAATATTTTAATTATTAGGGAAGCTGTCTTCAACCAGATGCCATATTTTGTTGTCACCCAATAGCCTGAAACAAATGTCAATGAGGAATTAATTTGTTTTATAGTTAACATTCAATATTTGGTGTCAAATAGATATAATAATTTAATGGTAATAATTAGATTTTATTGTAATTAGCTTTACAATGCTGAATACATTTAGAACCATGCAAAGTAATGCTGGGAGTTGATTTTTGACTTATGTAGCTTCTATAATTGAAGATGTTGATCCTGGCCAAAATATTATATACATTTAATGTTAATTCAATAAAAATTTCAAGTTTTAAAAATATTGATAAAATGACTGGACAAGGCGGCCCATGCCTGTAAACTCAGCACTCTGGGAGGCCAACATGGGAGAACTGCTTGAGCCCAGGAGTTCGAGACCAGCCTAGGCAACTTAGTGAGACCTTGTCTCCTCAAAAAGTGAAAAAAAATCTAGGTGTGATGGTATATGCCTGTAGTGCCAGGTAACTTGGGAGGCTGAGGCAGAAAGAAGGCCTGTGCTCAGGAAGTTGATTCTGTGGTGAGTCATGCTTGTGGGACTGCACTTCAGCCTGGGCAACAGTGAGACTCCAACTAAAAAAAAAAAAATTAAAAAATGAGAGATTGATTCTTACTTTCTTCCTGAAGAAAAATCTGAAGAACAATGGGCAGAAATATTTTGGAAAAAAATTTGAGGGGCTATGTCCTACTAAATATCAAAGAAAGCTATGAAGTAAAAGTAATGGCAATAATGTGATACTTATGTAGGAAGAGGTAGATAAATGGAAAAGAAGAAAATTTCTTAAACAGAGTCTAGTTAATGTTAGAGTTTTATATATGATGAAGCTAGCACTTCTAATCAATGGAGAAAATGTTGGTTTGTTAGTCAGTGATCTTGGAAGAATTGACCTGAGTTAGCAAGAAATCTATTTTACACATTAATAAAGCTCAGCTGGATTAAAGACTAATTTTTTTAAAAAATCCTATTATGAGAAGAACATTTCCTTTTAATCTTTCAGCAGAAAAGGCTTTTCATTGCTTGGCACCATTGCCAGAAACCACAAAAGAAAAGAGCACATTTTGACTTTATAACATTTAGAATTTCTGAATTAACAAGCTCTATAGATTTCATTCATTCAGTCAACCTTGTGTATACAAGGCACAAACCAGAAAAATATTTAGTTGATATGGTATACAATGAGTTAACATTTTAAGTGTATAAAGAATTCCTAAAAATCAATAATATAGAGATGAACAACTTGAGAGAAAATGGACAAAATACATGTAAGGGTAATTTATCAAGGTTTCAAAAAGTCAATAAACAAATGAAAAAATGCTCAATAATCAAAGATGTAATCTAAAGCAACAATAATTCATAACTTTTATTTTATTTTCAGGCTGGAGTGTAATGGCATGATCATGGTTCACTGCAGCCTCAAACTCCTGGGCTCAAGTGATCCTCTTGCCTTGGCCTCCTGAGTTGCTGGGACTACAAGCATGCACCACCACGCCTGACTAATTTTTTCTATTTTTTTAGTTTTTTTATTTTATAGACACGAGGTCTTGCTACACTGCCCATGCTGGTCTCCAACTCCTAGCTAAAGTGCTGGAATTATAGGCATGAACCACCGCACTGGCTACTTTTCACTTATTGTATTGATAAAGATTTAAAGGCTTGATGATAGCCACTGTTGATAAGGGCATAAGCAAATAGGTATGTCAACTTCTGTTGCGAAAATACAAATTACACAGTCTTTAGAGAGCAATTTTGCAATGTCTAACAACATTTAAAATGTGCATAACTTTTCACCCAGCAATTCTATTTCTAGAAACAAATCCTAAAAAAATTATGTGCAAGTATGTAAAGATTTATGCAAAAGGCATTCATTTGTAGCAATGTTTATATGATCAGAGAGTGAAAATCACCTAAACATCTATCCATAGGGATTAGTTAAATAAATTGTGTATGTTTATATGATGAAATTATCTGAAATTTAATAAAAATAGAATAATCTGAAATTTAATAAAAATAGAATAATTATTCTGTACCTACATGGAAATATGCCCCCAATATTATATATTAAGAAAGTCATCTTTACAGTATATAGAGAATGACCCCATTTTAAGAATATGTATTCAAAAATCTGTATGAATAAAGTAATACATAGAAGTAGCAAAAACATGTTGATGATGATTATCTCTAAAGTATGGGATTTCAGGGCACTTAGAGTATATGTCAGTATCTTTTGGATTGTTTAGAATAAAGAACATGCATTGCTTTTGTAATAAAAAGGGATTTTCTCATTTGAAAAACCTACATCATAAAACCATAAATATAATTTATAAAAATGATTTTAGGGGCATAACTCTCTTCTGCATACATTTTCCATAAGGATTTAAAAGATCTCTAGTCTAAGCTTGTTAATTATTTTTTTAACAAGAAATTTGCTTTGTCAGTTCTCAATCATTTTGGTAAGCATGTCCTTAGGCCCAGACACTGAGATTCACAGAGATAGTCATCTAACCCTAACCCGAGGGAGCTTGACACCTTATAATGTGGCCAATTTGATGTAGTAAGATAGAACTTTAGCAGGAGGAGACGGGTCAATTCACCTGCAGTAGAACCTATAGGGTCCTTAAGAAATGTAGTTAAGGGAATTCTAAAGATTCATAATAAAAAGGATTCACAACAATGACTCCTCCTGGCTGTGGCTATCTTGGACTAGAAAAAAATACCATTCTTTCACAGGAAGGACCAGAGTACTGATTACTTAGTGGTTCTAGTGGGTTCATATATCCAGAGCAGTCCTTAAACTCCTACTTCTGCTGTCCCCTCATTCTTTGGCTCCCCTATTCTTTAAAAAGTGAAAGGTTGCCTTGAAAACACAAGGTAGTGGCAGGCCAATCTTTTTTTGGCTGGTAGGAAAGAGATCCATTTATCTGAGCACCATTCTCCCATAGGAATGAGCTAGTTTTGCTCCTGGATAGATTGACAGAGTTCTGCTTCTCAGACCCATGTTACCGTTCCCACTCATTGTGACTCCCCTGGGCTCAGAAACTCTCTGGCCTCTTTCCTCTATTGGAAATACAAAGTTTATCTGGTTTCCTATGATAAGCAGAGCTTTTCATGCTGGTTTGGTATGGTCTAAGATAGAGCCCTGACATTACTTGTTAGAGCTCACAAGGGTGAGAGTACAAATGTGTCAACCAAGAGAGACATGATTATACATGGGCTCTGTCCTTTTAGTCTCCCTATATCCTGTGGGGAGAAGGGGATAAGCCAATCACATAACTGAGTGTACAGTGTGAAATGTGAAGAGGAAGCTAGAGGCTATGGGATTTATGTTCTGTTGGAGAGACACAGAAGGCTTAAAGGAACATGCATCATATAGGATGTGTAAGATATCAGTGAACAGGAGTGATAGAATATGTGAAGCAGTGCCTTAGATGTTTCTTTTCTGTAGGGATTAGATGACCTCTGGGATGAGAGGTCCACATCCTTGGGGTACTTGAGAGTCATGTGTTTCCAAAATATACTTGAAATTCTGATTGTTCTGTAAAACCATTTGTGGGGAAAATAACATTAAGAGGGAAGTATATAGAACTTGCAGAACTTGAGAAGTGTATGCCATTAGACTCTGAAAGATAAGTAGGTTTATGATGACTCCTTGACAATAGGGATTAAAAAAGAGAAGCCCATAATGATTTCAGGGATCTTCAATGGAAAATCAGAAACAACAGTGTCTTTTTCTGAGAAATCTGATTTCTGATTATATTTTTCCCAAGCATGCATTAAATATTTCTTTCTCTTAGCAATGACCTCTTCCTGGAATGCTTTTTACTATCTCCATCTGCTTATAGCCCATTCATCTATCAATGCATAGTCAAAGGGCATCTTCCATGTCTTCATTGAGGGTCCACAGGAGTGATGTGCTCATCATTATGAGTGCCTGTAACTTTTCATATGCAGTATTTTTAATGTACTACCTTGTGGCCTCTTGATGATTGTGTATGTTCCATGTCCCCTAATAGAATGCAAGCTCTGTGGTCCCATCGCTTAGCAAGCACCATGCTGAAAATATATTAACTATGTAATTTGTTGAGTGAGTCTACATGAATATTGACAACTTTTTGTCTAGATCAGTAGTTATATTACACCCTCCTAAAGGTATTTTGGAAATTTAAAGTGGTCACTTTTGGTTATCAGAATGATCAGGAGAGGGTCATTGGCATTTACTGGCCATAAGCCAGGTGTGCTAGATGCTCTGCAGTATATGATATAGTCCTGCACAATGAACACTACTGTGACATGATTTTCAAATAACCCACAAGATATTCAGGTAGATAAAAAAAACATGTTTATAATTATTTGAGGCTACAAGCAAACTCCATTCTACATATAAACCCAAAGTTCATTTTACTCTATTTTACCAGACACTGAATTTTCTAGGAATGTGAGCACTATGTCAATTGAGGGAAAATTGTATTCTTTTTTGTTTGAAAATTTAGCAAGTATTATTCTCCATTTGGGAACATTCCATCCTGACAGCATCACTGCTGATAATAAGTGCACTATACCTACATGTGGAAGTTTCATTCATGGGGCAGTCATCTAACTACTGCTCTTGGGTAGGAATGCCCAAGCATTCACTTACTAAAATACATGTTATTTGATTATAAAGTATGTGCTTTCTATTTCTCTTTTTTATTACTGTTAGAGCATTTTGTCATTGTAAAATTGTGCACAGAAAGGTTATATTGAATTTCATTTTATGATTGTAAAGAAGGAGTAGGTCTGATAAAGTTGGAACCCACTGATTCAGATCATCAGGTTTATATCTATTAGCTATGGAACACCTGGGTGACCTGCTGCAATTCCAGAAATGTGGCCTAAGATATTCTTGATGAAAATAAATACAATTCACACCAACAGCCCCATTAAAAGCTGACAATTAAACATAGCTTGATTGATCTTGGAGGAGTTGTTTGCAATGCAATTACTGGAAGTCTCATGATAAACAGAAATTTTCCAAAGTGTTAAGAGATGATCAAATCATCTAATCCAAGGTCAGTTCATCTTTTAAGCCCTGCCCACTCTCATTTTCAGGGCCTCCCTTATGATTCCTATAGCATTGGTAAGTTTGTCATCTCTTAGGAGAGTGGTCCTTGAACTTCAGCCTATATCAGAATCAATGGGAGGCTAATTAAAATATAGATTATTGTCTCCAGAGTCAGTATGTCTGATGTTGAGCTTGAAATTTTGCAATTTTAACAAGTTCTCTGGTGACACTTAGGCTGCTGGTTATGGGCCCACACATTGAGAACCATTTATTATATGCTACAGATGAATATATATTTATTTTCACTCTCCTTGCTCCAAGATGGATTTACATCAGGTGATATACTCTTGAAGGAGGAGAAAAAAGGAAGAGAAATATGGAGCCGGAATGATTCTAAAACAAAAATGCAAATCTAGAATCTCATACATTCGCTGAGGAGGGCTCAGGGGGTACAAATACACATCTAGTGCTAAGCTTTTTGAAAGGCATTTTTTCCAGAAATACTATATGCTTTCGTAGAAATCACCCAAAGTGCCTGAAAAAGAACCACTAGCCTAAGTATAGTTAGATACTGCTTGGGACAGAGTTCCCAGGACCAACCTGGTGAGAGCAAAAACAGGGCTTCATTATAATATTTTAAAAGATAAGCACAAACACACACATGTATACACGAGTACATGTGCACACACATTTGCAACAGATTGAGTCATGTGTTCAATTTGGATAATTGTGTCAAGGCCGCTTAATTTTATGTAAATGACTTTAATTAGAAACCCCTCGGAGTGATGGGATTGTCTCTTCCCGAGTAATGAAGGAGAGTTCCCATTGTTCTGCATTCTCATCAGCATTTCAGGTGAACTTCCGGCAAGATGGTGACGGGGCAACCTGGTCTGTGAAACCCTCTGCAAAGGAGAACTGCAGTGGGTTTCTGGCTCTCACCCCGGGGGCTGTGGACCCCCAGATCGCAGCCTGCTCTTCATATGGAGCTCAGTCGTTGCCACCGCTGGGGCATCGCAGCAGACTGGACAGCCACCGCAGCGCAGATGCTGCTGCCGCTGCTGCTGCAGCCACCACAGACGTCACCGGTAGCACATCACACCACCCAGGCCGGAGGCGATCCATGACTTCAGTCCTTGAAGCCCCTTCAGGGAAGTTCTGCTGGGATCCCTGCCACCTCTCCCACAACTGAGACGTCCTGCCCACCGTGAGTCCCCTGCATGTGCCCTGAGGCAGGCAACCATCTCCAGTCTCTGCCAGTTCCTGTCCAGCCCCACTCCCTCTGGGGTGAGCAACTGAGATAGCGCCACCTGCTGGCAATTCAAGGTAAGAACACCAAAACGGGAGAAACAAGCTTGAAAAAGACATAGACCAGAGTAGTGAACGGAGGGTGATCTGAACTGTCCTTCACAGCAGACCAGGGGCAACTGACCCTAACTGCAAACTAATTTACCTGCTTGAAAAGAAAGCTAGAAATCAGAACTGAAAGGATATTGGACTTAAACAAAAAGTCTCAGAGTGTGCTTCACTGATTCTGTTAGTTTAATGACTTAATTCTATTCCTACTGTATTGTTCCTTTTTTTTCCTCTTCCTTTTCTTCTCTCTGTAAACCATATCTTTGTATAGAGGAACAGCACACCAATAAGGTGGCTGGTTAGCTTGTATGTTAGCGTCACTATATTCTTATCTTTTTTTGTATGGGAATTGGTTCGTCAGTAGCTGTAGTCTATTGTTTTTATCTGTTTCAGTACAGGTCTCTCTCTCCATTTGTTGGCACACGTTTGTTTCCCCCCTTACTCCTATCTCTCTCCACCCCCTCTTCAACCCACTGTCTGCTCCATTCTCTTCCCTCTGCTAACCACATTTTATCTCAGGGAGTAAATCTATAGCCCCACTGCATGAACAGATTCCAAGGCACTGGGAAGTGGGTTCCAGATTATCCACACACCTGTCAGCGAATACCAGGACCTGCAGACAGATTTTGAATCACAGCTCCCCCCTTAAGTAATACTCAAAACTGCAAAAAGGACCACCCCCCACCTACAGTGCAACTCCAGAATTGAACAAAGTAAGAGGGCATACATAAAGAATAGGAGATTGAACAAACAGAAGTAAAACCAATCCTTTTACCCCTGAATAACAGAATTAAAGAAGACGGTGACATGGAGGGAAGGAAAAAGTAGGGAGGGGGAAAAACTGCACAAATGAAGAAAAACCAAAAGAAGAATATAGGTCTCACACAGACCCCTGGGAGATCAGACACTGAGAAAACAGATTCTGGAACACAAACAATGAAGAGCCCCCAGAATGGCTGGTTACATGCAACAAATGAAGACATCAAGACATTAATGGAAAGAATTAAAAAAAATTGAGGAGAGACAAGAGGAAAATAGGAAGGTGCTGATGTCAGAAATAACAGCAGTAAAGAATACTGTGATGGAAATGAATAACAGACTAATAAGTATGGAAAGCAGAATTAGCCAAGCAGAAGAAAGAATCTCAGAGCTCGAAGACCAAAACACAGAACTAACCCAAACTGTCAAAAGCATAGAAAAGAAGCTCAAAAAGACAGAACAAAACCTGCAAGAGATGAATGATCATTCAAGAGACCAAACCTAAGAGTAATTGGGCTTCCTGAGGCAGAAAGAGAAACAGAAGCCACATTGGAACAAACATTTCATGAAATCATTCAAGAAAACTTCCCTCATCTCATCAAGGATGAAAAAATTCAAACACAAGAGATTCAGAGAACCCCTGCAAGACAACAAATGAGAAGACCAACTCCCAGACACATAATAATTTGCCTAAACAAAGTAACTATAAAAGAAAAAATCCTAAAGGCAGCAAGAGAAAAAGGCCAGACTATCTACCAGGGAAGACCAATTAGAATAGCAACAGATTTATCCACAGAAACCCTTCAGGCTAGGAGAGCCTGGAGCCCTATCTTCAAAGTTCTAAAAGAGAAACAATTTCAACCAAGAATAACATACCCAGCCAAACTAAGCTTCATTAGTGAGGGAGAATTGAAATTTTTCCAGATATCCAATACCCAAGAACCTACGCTGCCACCAGATCATTTCTATAAGAAACACTTAAGAAAGTACTGAACACAGAAAAAAAAGAAAAGAGAACAACAACATTCTTCACAAGAGTACAAGCAAAAGATTAAAAACACACATGAGCCAACTCCAGAACCCAAAGAAAGACAACAAACAAACAGGAACAACTCTGTAAGAACCTTATGACAGGGATCAACTCTTGCATTCCAATTATTAGCCGAAATGTGAATGGACTAAATGCACCACTGAAATGACATAGAATGGCAAAATGGATAAAATATCATCAGGCAACAATGTATTGCCTTAAAGAGACTCACCGTACTAGAATGGACATCCACAGACTCAAAGTAAGAGGATGGGAAACAAACTTTCAGGCGAATGGAATACAAAAGAAAGGAGGAGTAGCGATCTTAATTTCAGACAAAATTCCCTTCAAGCTATTAAAAATAAAAAAGATACAGAAGACCACTACATAATGATAAAAGGTTCAATCCATCAACAAGAAATATCTATCCTAAACATATATGCACTCAACATAGATGCGCCAACTTTCATAAAGCAGCTTCTAGGAAAACTAAAGAAAGATATTGACTCTAATACCATCATAGCTGGGGACTTTAATACCCCACTCACAACCCTAGACAGATCATCAGGACAAAAAAATCAGCAAGGAGATCCGGGACCTCATTGTGTATTTGGACCAAATGGACTTAATTGATACCTACAGAACACTCCATCCAAAGACCACAGAATATACATTCTACTCATCACCGCATGGAACGTATTCTAAAATCAACCACGTAATTGGCCATAAATCAAGCATAAGCAATTTAAAAGGACCAAAATTCTACCATGCACCTTCTCGGTCCACAGTGGATTAAAAATAAACATTGACAGCAACAAAGTCCCCCCAAAACCCACAAAGACATGGACACTAAACAGCATGATGCCAAACAACTCCTGGGTCAATGATGAAATCAAAACAGAGATCAAAAGATACCTGGAAACAAATGAAAATGAAGAAACATCTTACCAAAACCTCTGGGATGCCTTGAAAGCTGTAGTAAGAGGGGAATTTATATCCCTACAAACACACATGAAGAAAATGAAAGGAATACAAATTAACAACCTAACAAGCCGCCTAAAGAAACTGGTAAAGCAAGACCACAAAAACCCTAATTTCAGCAGAAGAATCCAGATCACCAAAATAAAAGCCCAAATTCAGGACATAGAAGAAAAAAGCTAATACAAACAAATAAATGAAACAAAAAGTTGGTGCTTCAAAAGGATAAACAATATCGATGGTCCCCTAGCTAGACTGACCAAGAAAAAATGAGAAAAAAATCAAATAAGCACAATCAGAAACACAAAAGATGAAGTCACCTCTGACCCTGAAGAAATACAAAAGATCATTAGAGACTGCTATGTACACTTGTATGGAAACAAACTTGAAAACCTTAAGGAAATGGAGGACTTTCTGACATCACACAACCTACCTAGATTGAAACAAGAAGAAATTGAGACCCTAAATAGACCAATAACAATCAAGGAAATCGACTACGTAATAAGAAAACTTCCTACAAAAAAAAGCCCTGGTCCAGATGGCTTTCCAGCAGAATTCTACAAGACATTTAAGGAGGAGCTGATACCAATCCTACTGAAGGCATTTCAGGCGATTGAAAAAGACAGAACTCTCCCCAAATCATTTTACAAAGTCAACATCACATTGATACTCAAGCCAGGAAAAGAGATCCAACAAAGAAAGAAAACTACAGGCCAATATCTTTGATGAACATAGATGCTAAAGTTCTCAACAAGATCCCAGCAAACCGAATTCAGCAATACATCTCAAAAATCATCCATCATGACCAAGTAGGCTTCATTCCTGAGATGCAAGGCTGGTTCAACATTCGTAAAACCATAAATGTAATTAAATACATCAACAGATGTCAAAACAAAAACCACATGTTTATATCATTAGATGCAGAAAAAGCTTTTGATAAAATCCAGCACCCCTTCTTGATAAAAACTCTTGAACATCTAGGCATACGGGGAACATACCTCAAAATAGTAAAAGCCATCTATGAGAAACCCACAGCCAGCATACTCCTAAATGGACAAAAATTGGAACCATTTCCCCTGAAAACTGGAACAAGACAAGGATGCCCACTCTCACCCCTCCTGTTCAACATAGTATTGGAAGTCCTAGCTCGAGCAATCAGAGAATAGGAGGCAATCAGGGGTATCCAAATAGGAAAAGAGCAAGTCAAGTTATCTCTCTTTGCAGATGATATGATTGTGTATCTTGAAAACCCAAGAGAATCTGTCAAAAACCTCCTTACACTGATAAGGCCTTTGGCAAAGTCTCAGGATACAAAATAGATGTGCAAAAGACAATCGCATTTCTCTACACCAATAATAAACAAACAGAAACCCAAATAAAAAACACAATTCCATTCACAATAGTCACAAAAAATATTGAAATACTTTGGCATCTTACTAACCAGAGATGTGAAAGACCATTACAATGAAAATTATAAAACACTGCTCAAAGAAATCAAAGATGACACAAACAAGTGGAAAAATAGCCCATGCTCATGGATTGGAAAAACCAACATTGTGAAGATTTCCATCTTACCTAAGGCAATCTACAAATTCAATGCAATACTCATCAAATTACCAGCAACATTCTTCTCAGATCTAGAAAAGACAACACAGGAATTCATATGGAAACGCAAACGTCCAAGAATAGCCAGAATAATCCTCAGCAAAAAAAACAAAGCAGGTGGAATCACATTACCAGACTTCAAACTTTACTATAAAGCTACAATCATCAAAACAGCTTGGTATTGGTATAGAAACAGGCATATAGATCAGTGGAATAGAATTGAGACTCCAGAAACAAAACCTCAATTTCTCAACCAACTCATCTTCGACAAGGCCTCCACCACCTACCACTGGGGAGAGGAGAACCTATTCAGTAAATGGTGCTGGGAAAGCTGGCTGACTACATGCAGAAGATTGAAACAGGATCCCTGTCTATCCCCATGCACAAAGGTTAAGTCCAAATGGATCAGAGACCTAAATGTAAAACCTCAAGCCATAAGAACCTTAGAAAAGGAAGGAAATACCCTCATGGAAATCGGAACTGGCATCCAATTCCTGAACAAAACCCAAAACCCACAGTTCATAAGAGAGAAGATAGACAAGTGGGACCTTATTAAACTGACAAGCTTCTGCAAGCCCAAAGAAACCATCAAGAGAGCAGGGAGACAGCCTACAGATTGGGAAAAAATTTTTGCCAACACCAGGTCTGAGAAAGGCTTAACATCCTGCATCTACAAGGAACTAAAACGTGCTGAAAAGAAAAAAACAAACAACCCCATTATAAAATGGGCAAAAGATATGAACAGACACTTCACAAAAGAGGACATCCAAGCAGCCAACAAACACATGAAGAAATGTTCAACCTCACTAATCGTCAGGGAGATGCAAATCAAAACCACACTGAGATACCACCTAACTCCAGTCAGAATGGCAATTATCAACAACTCAAAAAATAACAGCTGCTGGAGAGGGTGTAGTGAAAAGGGAATACTTCTACACTGTTGGTGGGAGTGTAAACTAGTGCAACCTCTGTAGAAAGCAGTGTGGTGATTCCTAAAAGCTCTAAATATCAACCTCCCATATGACCCCGCAATCCCCCTACTGGAAATATACCCTGAAGAACTCAAATCACTCTATAAAAAAGATACCTGCACACGTATGTTTATCGCAGCGTTGTTCACAATAGCAAGAACCTGGAAACAACCATGCTGCCCATCAAAAGAGGACTGGATTAAAAAATGTGGTACATATACACGATGGAATACTATGCAGCCATAAAAAAGAACAAAATCATGAATTTCGCAGCAACCTGGATGGAACTAGAGTCTATAATACTGAATGACCTCTCACAGAAACAAAGATCTGAGTATCACATGTTCTCACTCATATAATGAACCTTGAACATCCAATGGAATACTATAAGAAAATGACTGACGGTACTGGTAAACTATGGCGGGGGGGGAAGGAGGATGGGATTAACAGTAGCAAATATCTGTCTGGGGAAGGGGAAACACCTCTTATCAACAGGGTGCCTGAATGAAATGTAATTGTACACGTAACCCTTAAATGTACCCCACAAAACCATAATAAAAAATAATGATAAAAAAAAAGAAACCCCTCCATCTTTTTACTTCCTCTGTCAATATGGTTCATTTTTTACTTGCTGATACTTAATTGCAAGACAAACTGATGGTCAGTGGAGGAGACTGCCAGCTTAAACCTTCTTCCCAAAGTTCACAACAAATCCTTTCCACGTGACCAAGCTATTCTTGTTTTCTGATTGTCTCCTACAGTGTTGATCTTAATGTTTTTCCAGAAAATCTAGTACTTAATATTCTGATTGTTTCCAGTATGGTTTGTGTCCCCACTGAGACTGTAAGTGTGTCAAGGGCAATGCCTATATCTGATACCATTTCTTCATTTTCTAGTGCTGAGTCCACACTAGGCGCTAAGTAGATAGAGCAGTATTACTTCATGTGGGGGTAGAGGTGAGATAACACATCAGAATTACACAGGAAGCTTCTGAAAACTATGCACACCAGTTATACCTCACAGAAAAGCTCCCTATAATTTTTAAGGTACTAGATTTTGAAAAGGCTGGTTAAAACTATCACTGGAAATATGTCTGATGACTGAAAGTCAAAAGGAAAGAAGGTCAACTGTCAATATATGCACATGGTATAATGTTTTATATAGTAAACTTAATAATTATCAGGTGAACTAATAGAACTAATAAGACAACTCAGCAGTTCCTAGATACAAAAACAATTTATAGAAATCAATAGCATTCCTCTACCTCAGCAATAAACAACTAGAACATAATACTAGAAAATACGATACTCATAATAGGTACAGATATGTAAACTATCCAGAAATTAACCTAACGGAGAATGCAGAAATCCTTTAGAGAATATATTTTAAAATATTAAAGGATATAAAAATTCTGGATAAATGGAGAGAGTCAATGTTCATGGATAGAAATGACTTAACATTAGATATGAATCAGATCTCCCAACATTAATCTATAAATCCTCAATCAGTATTCAAACTAGATTATTTAAAGACTTTGACAAATTTCCTAAAACTTATATTGGGTCTATAAGTAACTAAGTCAGCTTTT
This sequence comes from Carlito syrichta, assembly GCF_000164805.1. Taxonomy (NCBI): domain Eukaryota; kingdom Metazoa; phylum Chordata; class Mammalia; order Primates; family Tarsiidae; genus Carlito; species Carlito syrichta. The sequence goes on from NW_007253064.1 coordinate 460,336, forward strand.
AAAAAAAGGAGCAAAGAGAAAGAGAAACAGAGAATAAAGGAATAGAGAATAGAGGACTCAAAAACTAATGCATGTAAATATGGCAACTTGATAAAGGTCATAAAATCAATAGGCAAGTAATGGGTTATTTTATAGTTAATAATAGGGATACCAGCTCACTTATTTGGAGGAAAAAAAGATGAAATCTTACATTAAATCATATAAAATTTGTGTTTCATTTACTTATTGAATACCCTACAATATACCAAGCACTTTTTTAGATCTTGAGGGACTAGGAGTGAGCAAAACAGACAAAGACCCTGGTCTTCTGAAGCTTTCATGCTAATGGGGTTCTATGGACATTTAAAATACACATATGTATAATACATATTTAAGTCCATACATGCACAATGTTTCAGTTTCCTCAGGTCAAAGTACTATATAGAAAACAAAAACAATATAAAAGAATAGAGTGAAATGCTCTTTTTAATAGGGAAGGTTTATCTGAGTAGATGACAGTTGGGCAGAAATTTTCAAAACATCAAAAAAAGAAATAGGGCATGAAGCAACTGAGAAAAGGGAATCTTGGGTGGAAGATTCTTGGAATCTTGTCTTGGAAACAAATGACTGTACAGACCTTCAGGCAGAGAGGAGGTTGCTTGGCAATTTGAGGAACAATACATTGGCCAGTGGGGTGGAGGTGAATGAATGAGTGAGTGGGTATGTCTTAGGAGAGTGATGGGTAAGGGCTGGATGGTTGAGATTGGGAGAAAGGAAAGGGACTAAGGAAATCTAGGAGTGGAGATAAAAGGGTTCTCCAAATGTGAGAGTATGGGAGTGGCACATCTAATCCCCTACAGGAAGATTGTTTGTTTCCAGTTGATAAATAGTAGTTCCCATGCCTTGAACTATATATATATATTCTCTCTACATGTATCCCAAGATAGATGGATGATAGATGATAGATAGATAGATAGATAGATAGATAGATAGATAGATAGATAGATATCTCAATCTTCCTATTCCAAACTAAATTCTGATAAACTCAGAATTTCCCTCTGAGACATTGCTCCATTAGGTCCTGCAATATCTAACCAGGAAAGAAGAAAACATTATTACAAATCACGAACATCCAGAGATTCCATAGGATTACATAAAATGCACACCTTTTTTTTCATGAAATTGCCTTTTGGTTCATACAGAGTTAGCCCTAAATGGGTTTCCAGGAGTCCCTTCTCTCATTCTTTGTATGCCCGTTGGCTATGGTCTAAGCATTAACAGGATCTGGGACAAGGAAACAATATCCTATCTTCTTCCTGGAAGACTGTGGGTAGAGCCATAGCATCTAAGTAGGCTTAGGTCTTTCAGGTCTTTGAAACCTTGTTCATGTGGGATGCCACTCCAAGCATAATTTTCATGTTTCATTATATTGATAGATACCCTTCCCATATAGGGTCGAGTGGAGGCAGGTATAAAAGTCGTGAAGGGTATATAAAACCCTATCATTCCACCTTCTTTGCCAGTAAACATTTCACCATGGGAAAAATGATTCATACTCCTATGCAGAAAGAGAAAGTTCTGGACAATATCTGTGGCAACCTCTGCCACATCCAGAGGGTTTTCCACTAGACAAAATGTGATGAGTACCACCAAGCACCAGGAAGATGTTGGCATCCAAAGTAGAGAAGCAAGTGACAGGTCCTTACAGTAGTCTCTGGGACATATATATCCTCAAGTGTTCAGGAAAGTTGGTTAATTTCTACAACCCAGAGTCAGTGTGGTTTGCAGTTGCCTTGAATACTAGCAGCAACCACATATTTGCATTCTCAAGGAAGGGAAATGAAATAGGGACTCGAATTATTTTATTTGAATATTAAAGGAAAGAATCACTCTAGAACTGGAAAACTTGGAGGGTATTTCAGTAATACACATGAATACATTATTTTCCATCAGTATCTTGTGTACCAACCATGTTCACTGCTCAACCTTTCTTTCTTTTTTTCTCTTAGCTTTTGTGGTTGTTTTTACTTTGCATAGAACATAGACAGTCATAATGTTTTTTTAAAAAAGTAAATAGAGATTTTAAAACTTAGTGCTTGGGATACTATCTGGCAGCCCTGGAGCAAAGTGGGGAAAACTTTGATGGTTTCCTTTAAATGCCCTCCCCATCCTGAAAATGTGGATTTCAGACTCAGCCTTAGGACTGGAAAAGGCCAATTTAAGATTGGTCAAACTTGAGCACCTCGCAATCAGCTATCACAAGCCAAGTCACTGGTGCCCGGTAAGGAAATTAGCATTTATCGCATTTCAGTAAAAATGATGTGGCCCAGTTAAATTAGATTTCCTTTCATTTACAATAGACTTAAAATCCTATTTAGCTATAATCCAGCCATTGTAAAATTGGTTACAAGGATCCTAATTTTCTGAGATATTGAAACCTCCCATTCTATCAGAGCATCTTGATTTTATCCATTTTCATCCATCGTTAAATTTCTTATAGCTGAGAATGCCAGAGGCGACCTACCTTTCCAATCCGCTGCTGCATTCAGCAGTAACTGGATTGAGATCGGAAACATTTATTTTATTCAATGCCTTATCTGCTCTTTTCCACTATTTTAAACACTACTGAGGGTCAGACTGAAAATCCTTCTCCGATTCTAACTGTAATCAAGCGAGAAATGGTTTTATTTTATTTTAAACTAATATCGAGCCTAAGAAGAAAGCATCATTTCATACAGTGGCATTCAATGGTCTGTTCTGCCATTGCTTAAAATTTATAGTTTGCATATCTTATCTTCAAACCCATGCTTACATTGTGTTTCACACTTAAAATTTCTCTAACCTTTTTTTCCTGCTTAAATGTATGTGGTTTCATTTGGGAGCCTATTAGGCTTTGCCACATTAGGAGCCCACAATCGTAGATGATCTCTCTCCTTCATGTGCTTTCCTGAGGCTCTGAATGTCTGTGTCACCGGTGCAGTCTGTCCATCACAACATGACGTCCTTAGCTTACTTCTGTGGGAGTCTTGCCTCCCCATTCCAATCAGGCCCTTTGTGAAGGCTGAGACTATGGCTCAAGTTGCTACATCTGCTTCACCTAGGTGATAGAGAACACCTGCTGATGGATATGTTCCAACAGAAGAAAGCCTTGCATGTGCAACAGTATGGACTTTTCTGGCATTAGAATCCTTAAAATGTTAGTTAGATGATTCTATGGGGAGCTTCTTGCTCCCTCGTCCCTCCAATTCCCTCTAGGCCTTCATGCCTTCCAGGGAGATGTCAATGCGTTGAGCAACTCCAGATGTGAGGTACTATGTGATCTGGGAGGTGGGAAGATTGAGGAGGTAGGGAGACGAGGGTGGGGAGAATGGGAGCAGCTGCATCGCATCTATGCTGAGCTCACTGGTTTCCTGGGTGCTGCAGCTTCCTTCCTGTAGAGCAGGGTTTGACTCTGCCTTGAACCCTCATTCTTCTTCTTCCATGCTCTCCCTGCATAGTGGTCACTTGCAGTTTTCCCCTGGAGTCATCTGCAAAAAGATGGGGAGGGTAAGAGTGAAGCATTTTCTAGGGAGACTTGGGTTGGTCCAATTCAGAGTAGAGACAGGACAGGGAGTAGCTTTGGTGATCCTGACTTTGGTGCTCCATCATACAGGTGAGCTGGGGAGCTGGTGTAATATCTAGCATGATACCATCACCAGCCAGTGCATCACTGAATAAAGGCTGACTGAGAATATGCCTTGAGCCTGCTTTGTTGGACGTGGTAGGGCTTGGGGTACAGGGACTTGTCTACTATTGCCCCTACACATGAGTTGCTGAATCCTCTATTTGGGAGGATTTGATCTGAACAGTGCTGGGCTGCATATCTCCTGGGGCCCATGAGTTTTGAGACTCATCATTCAAAGAAGACATTTCTGTGGCATGAAGCAAGGTAGAAGAGGGACACACAAGAGGGTCAGAGAAGACTTCAAAAAAAAAAAAAGGAACATTATTATTTAATGGACCAAATGAACAGCCTATCAGTCAAAATGCACAAAATGGAAAATGTTCTTTCTTTGAGAAGGAAGAGGCAAGGACAGTCCCAATATGGCAAGGCATAAGCTAAGCTGTGGAGAGCAGGAGGTGCTGCGTGAACTTCAGGAATTGGCTCCGTCTGGAGCCTAAGAGGCAGAAAGCATGGAAAAGACTGACAAAGCGATTTTCCTTCTCACACTTAATAAGAATACCAACCTGCATACCCTGTTCCAGAAAGTTTGGATGGAGTGTTTTTGTCTCTTATTTTATTTGGTTTTCCAAAGTCAAATAGCCTATAATCATGATTTTATGAAAAAGAAAACAGGGCTCTCTTTGACTGAAGAAAATACATGGAAGGAGGAGTTAGACAGAAGCCTTGGATGTCCCCAGTTGCTTCCCCAGTTCCATGGACACTGGGCAGCTGTGATTGCAGCCTTTTTCCAAGAAAACCTCTTCATGCAAGGTCCATGGCTCCCTTCCTTTTTCTTGTTCATGTTTGTCCTCATAGATGATACTCAGTTTATGGAATGAGCTAGGAACCGTTCTCTGGAGATAGGCTTGACCTGATCTAGGCTCTGGCTCACCTTTTGTTCTCTTTACTTGGTGAGGATCTATGTTTTTTTTTTCCAGGAGACTTGTTATCTCACCTTTTATCAACAACCAGCCCCATTCCCCAACACTGACTTAAAAAGTGGTGTCAGCAGGATCAGAACCAGAGGGCAGAGAAAGTGTCCTCAGGGTAGCTTTACAGCTCTAGCTACTACTGAAGTTGTCTATCAGAGGAACACTGAGACTTTGAGTGGGATGGATGTGGGGTCCCTTTTGAGTTATGCTACAGGACTGGAAGGAAGGGAATTCCTCTCTTCTAAGCCCCCTCTTCTTGTAGGATTCATCTTCCCAAGCTTTAAGGGGCACGGACCACCTGGTCAGGAAACCCTAGTATAGCTAGGGAAAGTGGCTGTGTACTCCCTCCCTTGATGGCCATATGACTAAGGCAACACTTACTGTTTTAGTTGTGTGGAACAGAGGCACTACCACTATGAAATCATCAGAGGGTGACCATTTCCTCCCTCCTGGCTACTATGCAGCAGCTTGTTGGCAAGGGATCTGGAGAAGCCATATTGACCCACCAAGGAGAAAAAAAAAATACCTCATAGTCAGACCTAAGAATTTATCTTTTTTTCTGTCCCAAACTCTCCTCCCTTGACCTTTTGCCACTGAGCTTTGCTATAGCTCAGAAATGTCCTGAAGATAGGCCATTAGAGATAAAGGTAAGATCTGAAGTCAGAGGTCAAGGACTCCTGTGTCTGATTCCCCAGGGGCACTGAAAGCTTAGCTCTGCACAAAGCTCTCTCCCTCAATTTTCATTGAACCCTCTGTCAGTTTATATGGTAGTAACTTACAGATGGTGAATCTGAGACCCTAGAACTGGGATTAACAACTTGGATGTTGTTTAACATAAGAGTTTGGATTCAGCCCCATGACCTCTGTACCATTCATCTTTATATCACTGCCACCTGGAAGACCGCATGCTCTGTAACCGTGAGAAAATGATCATACTTAATTCTTTGAACCTGGTTTGTAAAATGAGGTGACTCCTCACAGCATCTTCAGAGGAGTATATAAAAATAAAATATTTTGTATGGTGCCTAGCACACAACAAGCCCCTCAGAAAATGGCAGATATTAATGTAAGGCTTTGAGGCATGAAAACTAGGTGACTCCAGCTACTCCTTGGGAGCTAGAAACAGCAGCCTATAAGAATACTGGAGGAGAGTGGACAGAGAGGTCTGGTCCCATGATATTTGACCTTATTATTCTACTCTCTCTGGTTGCTAGGCTTGCTACAAAGATAATTCACCTTACTCCTGCATGAAGGCTGCCTGAGATTCTGGTTTGTATTCTACTGGGGCCTGGAACAAAGCCAGGAAGACACAATGAAGGATGTTTTCCATTGTGTCCACAGCTGCTTCCTGGTTACAATGGGCCATTGTTGTGCTGGGCCACAATGGAAGGGAAGTGGAACTGATTGGCTAATTGATTCTGTCTCATGTCTTAGGTCTCAGAGGCTCTGCTCTGGGAGGGGCATCTAAGGTTTTGGGAACTTGTCTCAAACAGTAAATTAGTTATTACTGACTGGTAGATGATTATTGATCTTAACTCTTCTCTCTTTTCCTGCCATGGAATGATATATTCATGAGTTTTGCCATGTGATTTCAGATTAGCTTCCATTAGAGTAGGAGTATGTGCCTGTTGATGTTAGTCATGGCTTTACCAAATAAGTGCTAGTATATATGATATGAACAGAGGCTTTGAATGTGTTTGGGTAGTTTGGCTTGGCCTCTGGCATTTCTGCTATGAACCATGAGAATAACATTCCTGGATAACTTCTGGTCCATGGAGAATGAGGAGACATGTGGAGCATACCTGAACTAAATCTTTTGTCCAGATTCAAGCCTTTCTGAGCTCCATTGAGATCAGTTGGATCCTATCCTACCTTAAGATCCACAAGGGAGAAAAATGAATGCTTACTGTTATAAGCCAATGAGATTTGGGGATTGTTTGTTGTGCATTATGGTTTGGAAGCAATAGTTGACTAATCCACTGATACGTGGACACTCTAGTAGAGAAGTAGGCAGCAGGAGAATCTGATGGCTACAGACCAGCTGACGCAAGCCCCTTGGAAGGGGATCCAGACTTTTCTGGATCCAAGTGTTCAATTATCTTTTCCTTCAGAGGATATTATAGAGCATGGCTTATATCCTTTTGTGCTCCCAACATCCATCCTAGTTCCCTGCTCAGAGTAGATAGGTGATAAATATTTGTTAGGTCTTATTGAAATGAACTGATTGTTTATTATTGGTTTATAGAAATGTGATTGTCTTTTGCACATTTATTTTATACCCTGAGACTTTGCCAAAGTCCTTTATTAGTACAAGGAGGTTTTTGACAGATTCTCTTGGGTTTTCAAGGTATAGAATCATGTCGTCTGCAAAGAGAGATAACTTGACTTTCTCTTTTCCTATTTGGATACCCTGATCTCCTTCTCTTGTCTGATTACTCTAGCCAGGATTTCCAATACTATGTTGAACAGGAGAGGTGAGAGTGGGCATTCTTTCCTTGTTCCAGTTTTCAGGGGAAATGATTCCAAATTCTGTCTGTTTAGCAGTAGGCTGTGGGTTTCTTGTAGTTGGCTCTTACTATTTTTAGCTATGTTCCATCTATGCCTAGATTTCGAGGGTCTTTATCAAGAAAGGGTACTGGATTTTATCAAAAGCTTTTTCAACATCTAATGATATAATCATGTGGTTTTTGTTTTTATGTCTGTTGGTGTATTTAATTGCATTTATGGTCTTATGAATGTTGAACCAGTCCTGCATCCCGGGATGAAGCCTACTTGGTCATGGTGGATGATTTTTGAGATGTGTTGTTGAATCTGGTTTGCTAGAATCTTGTTGAGAATTTTAGCATCTATGTCCATCTCCATACACAAAAATCAACTCTAAATGTATCAAAGATCTAAATGTAAAACCTCAAACTATAAGAACCTTAGAAAACTCAGGAGACACCTTTATGGGAATTGGAACTGGCAACCAATTCCTGATCAAAACCCCAAGTGCCTATGCCATAAGAGATAAGATAGACACGTGGGACCTCATCAAGCTGACAAGTTTCTGCAAAGCCAAAGAAACCATCTAGAGAGCAGGGAGACAGTCCACAGACTGGGAAAAAATATTTGCCAACAGTATGTGTGACAAAGGCCTAACATCTAGAATCTACAAGGAACTCAAATGTGCTGAGAGAAATAAACAAATAGCCCCTTTGCAAAGTGGGCAAAAGATATGAATAGATACTTCTCAAAAGAAGACATGTAAGCAGCCAACAGATATATGAAAAAAAGTTCAGTCTCACTAGTCATCGAATAAATGCAAAGTAAAACTACACTGAGATAACAACTAACTCTAGTCAGGATGGCCATCATCAATAACTCAAAAAATAACAGATGCTGGAGAGGATGTGGTGAAAAGAGAACACTTCTACACTGTTGGTGGGAGTGTAACCTAGTACATTCTCTGTGGAAAACAGTGTGGTGATTCCTAAAAGTACTAAAATCAACCTTCCATATGACCCTGCAATCCCCCTACTGGGAATATACCCAGAAGAACTCAAATCACTCTATAAAAAAGATACCTGCACACGTATGTTTATCACAGCATTGTTCACAATAGCAAGAACATGGAAGCAATCATGCTGCCCATCAAAAGAGGACTGGATTAAAAAAATGTGTACATATACACAATGGAATGTTACACAGCCATAAAGAAGAACAAAATTATGAACTTTGCAGCAACCTGGATGGACTTAGAGTCTATAATACTGAGTGATCTTTCACAGAAACAAAGAACTATCACATTTTCTCACTCATAAGCGGACCTTGAACAACTATTGTAATACTATAAGAAAAGGATTGGCAGTAGCAGGAAACTGCAGGTGGCAGGGAGGCAGGGAGGCAGGATTGACAGTAGTGGGAATCTGCCTGGGGAAAGGGGGGCACACATCATCAACAGGGGTACATGCATAATGAACATTTGTATACCTAAACCTGAATTGTACTCCACATCTTCAAAATAAAAATATTAAAGTTTTAAAAAAAAAAAACTTAAATCATAGCCAGGCTAGGGAGAGCTTCTTTTCAAAAATAAGGCTTTCTCTAGGAGCCACAAAGATGCAGGTCAGAGAGGAGGCCATTAGAAGGGCAGGGCTAGAATATCTACCCCACTCTAAGACAGAACTTTAGAAATGTTCTCCACCTATGAACAATGTTGTAGCTCTTGCTCTCTCTAGATGTATTCTTGCTAGAGAAAATACCTAGAAACTTATCATTTGCTTACTCAATCCAGGCTGTTATAACAGAATACCATATACTGGGTGGCTTAAATGATAGAAATTTATTTCTCACAGTTGTAGAGACTGGAAAGTCCAAGATCAGGGTGCCAGCATAGTCAGATTCTGGTAAGGGCCTTCTTCCTGCTTTGCAGATAACTGTCCTCATGCCACACTGATGAGGGTTCCACCTTTATGACCAAATCACCTCCCAAAGGCTCCTCTTAGTACTATCACATTGTGGATTAAGTTTTAGCACATGAATTTGGTGGGGGCACAAACATTTATACCCGTAGCATTTTTCTTTCTAGAAACAACTCTTGCCTGTGTAATTAAATGGTCTCCTTCTTTCCTTTGCTCTGTTCCCTTTCCCACTCTCCAACGCGTCCTGCTCCCCAAACAAATAGCAGGCAGTCCTGTGATGTTTCATCCCAGCAAAGGCTGGCTGTCAGCTGATCTCTTATTCCATGTAGATGTGATAAATAAACCTTCTGGGAGATAGTTGTGTTTTTTAAAAGGATTTCTAGGAGTTGAAAAATATTATCTTGACAAAGAAATGAACCACTGATGATAGACTATCAAATGCTGTGTTAGGCTGTCACTATTTTCTGGCAGAAAGTTCTATGTGCTCCCACTACCCCTCCACCCTAATTCCCCTATAAGATTCCCCAAATCTTTCTGTATTAAGGTGAGACTTGATCATCTTTTTCTATCCCTTCTTTTCCTCTGTGTTTTGGATGAGACAGAGAGTCAGGCAATGAATTGTACAGCTGGTTCTATTTAGAACTACTGGGGGACTTAGGGCACATACTTGTACTGGTTGCACTGATACTGTGCAGTTGGAAGGTAAGAAGGATACCCTGCCGGGCTCGGTGGCTCAGTCTGTAATCCCGTGCCTTTGGGAGGCTGAGGTGAGTGAATTGCCTGAGCCCATGGGTTCGAGACCTGCCTGGGCAGTGAGACCTCATCTCTACAATAAATAAAAAAAAAATCAGCCGGGTGTGGTAGCGCATGGCTGTAATTCCGGCTACTTGGAAGGCTGAGGTGGAAGGATCACTGGAGCCCAGCAGGTCGAGGCTGCGGTGGCCGGGAGAGGCCACTGCACTCCAGTCTGGGTGACAGAGTGAGACTCCAACTCAAAAAAAAAAAAAAAAAAAGAAGGATACCCTGAGACTTCTCCAGGAGGTGGGACTTTGGAGACTGCTTCCTGAAGTTTCTCTAAGCAACAAGTACTGATGCCCAAACAGGTAAACTCCATCCTCTTCCTCCAGTCAGTCCTTGAGGGACTGGACATTGCAGGTTACTGTTTTCACAGAAAGGCTGACTGGAATTAATGAAGGCTCAGCATTTAAAAATACCTGGGTAACTTTCTGGTAGTCTTAGGAAAGCAGCAGAAAACTGGAACATCGAGTGACTGGGGCCTAAGGTTTGGTATCTGAGGGCTAGAAGCTCAGTGTTCTCACATGGAATTGCAGAAAATAAAAACTTGTCCCACAGGATTGCTGTGAGGCTCAAAGGAGATAGAGTATGTGAAAACCCTCTGAGTGACAGAATTCAGTCATTAGCACTTCTGGGAGTCTGAGGCAGGAGGATTGCTTGAGCCCAGGAGTTCAAGATCAGCCTTGGAGACATAGTGAGACCCTGTCTCTACAAAAAATCAACAAATTAGCCAGGTATGTGGTGCATGCCTGTAGTCCTAGCTGCTTGGGAGGCTGAGGTAGAAAGATTGCCTGAGCCCAAGAGGTTGAGGCTGCAGTGAGCTGTGATTGTGCCTCTGAACTCCAGCCTGAGAACAGAGTGAGACCCCCGACACACATACACACACACAGAGATTGAGTATGGTGACTAATATAGTATATTAAAGTTGATCAAGTTTACTTTATCTTCCTTCCACCAGATGTAGCACCTTAAGACAAAGTGGTGGTCAAGCAGGAATGCTCTGGCATCAGAAAGCTTGGGTTCTAATCCCATCTTTACTGCCTGCTAGCCGTGTGATCTTGGGTGAGTGAGTCAATTACTCTATGCTGAGGTTTCTTCACCTGTACAATAGGGAAAATAATAGTACTTACCTGTTATGGTGGTTATTAAATTTAAGTGCGTTAGTACCGAAGTAGTAAACAATGCATGACACCCAATAATCTTTCAAGAAATGCCTGCTATTTTTTAACTTCTTACTTTGAAATAGTTATAGATCTGTAGGAAATTGCAAAAAGATGTATAGGATGATCCCTTGCATTCTTCACCCAGCCTCCTTCAATGTTGACACCTGGCAAACTATGATGCAGTATCCATACTAGGAATTGACCTTTGTGCAATCCAAGGCTTGCTTTGCATAAATTCATATGTGTGTGTGTGTGTGTGTGTCTCCATGCACAGCTTCCTGTAGCCACTACCACAGTCAAGATACAGAACTAGACTATACCATAAGGCTCCTTCCTGCTACCCTCTTGAAGCCACAGCAGACAACTATTTCTTAATGCATTTAAGTAGTCAGGAAACAGGATTCTTTTCATTAGATGTACATTTTTACAGCAATAAATGCCTGACACTGAACATGAGAAATAGTAAGCTCCTTGTCCTTGGTAGTATTCAAAGAGAAGCTGGGTCCTTTTTATCAGGGATTCTTTAAAGTGATAATACAGGAGAGGGAGAGGAGATGAGGTAGATTGAGCTCTGAGGTCCCAACTCCAAGCTTCTATGCTTACACAGGAAGGTTCCCTGAAGGAGATGAGGTTTCTTTTTTTTTTTTTTTGAGTTGGAGTCTCACTCTGTTGCCCAGACTGGAGTGAAGTGGCCGCTCCCGGCCATCGCAGCCTCGACCTGCTGGGCTCCAACGATCCTTCCGCCTCAGCCTTCCAAGTAGCTGGAATTACAGGCATGCGCTACCACACCCGGCTGATTTTTTTATTTATTATAGAGATGAGGTCTCGCTGCCCTCATTGACCTTAAAGAACAGGGAGGCAAAGGGGACGGAAGAGAATATGACAGGTAAGCAAAATGAGGGCCAGCCTTCTCTGTTTCCTGACCCTGGGGGATAAAAGCTGTATCTATGGGGCAGAACACTGAGGTTCTCTGAACAAAGCTCTTGGGGCCATATGGGATCAAAGCATTAGAATTCTTTATCTTTATTCTGGGTCATGGAATTAACATCAGAGTTGTCCAGTAGTCAAGGTATCCATCTTGAGTCTAACTCTTAAAGAAAAGTATCCCTGTGAAAAAAGACTTCTTGCTTTTCTGGACTGCCATGCTCTGGGTCTTTTGTGCACCAGTTCATCTCTCTTGATCAGTCTGCACTGAGTGGTCATATAATCATTTCTTCTTTATTATCCAACTACTTTCTGAAAGGGAAATAGGAACAGAACTGGCAGGTATATCTCTTCTAGCACTCTCTGTGACATTGTCCTTCCCTCGAATGCATTCATTCATTTTTTTTTTCCGGGGGTGGGGCTTCAGCAGGTAATTTAAAAGACTAACAAACTTTAACATAGATCACTTTAAGAACCAGAGAGCTGGCTGGAATATTAATGAAACCATCCAGTGATAGAGTTGCTTCCTGATGCAGGAGCATATCAAAGAGGTTAGGTCCATGAGTGTTGCTCTGCAGAGCCCCATCTCTATTATCTAGCTCTTAATTACTTCATTAAAATTCAACAGAGGAGCTGCCCAAATCCAGTAGTGTGCCCAAGGCTTGCTGGGTGATTTCCCTGCCTCTGGCCATACGTGATTTTTAGTTCTTTGGGGTCTCCAGAGATGGGAGGCCAGATCTTAGGCAGACAGATCTGCTGCTGCTGGCTGTGCGTGCTTGCCACACAAAGGGCAACTGCTTGCCTTCTGCACAACAGAATTTCTGTCCCCATCTCCCCGGTTCCTGGACTCCCTGCCTTTCTTGTATCCTTAGGGGAAGGAGCTGCCTTGTAAACATATATACTCCAGATCACAGAAGTCTCCTTGATTAGACATGTACATCCTTTCTGGAACTCTTTTGAAGAGCTGGGTTGCTCCCTCCCTGCCTCCTAGAACAGCAGCCAGGATACCATTTTAGCTTGGGTGTCTCAACCCTTAGCCTCAGTTTTCCTATCTGTAAGATGAAGCTGCTATGCCATTTGTTGCCTCCATAGCTCTAAATTTTCTCTGTCTTTAGCAGTATCCATTTTCTATAGTGAAAAATTCCAGCACGAAACTGTGCCAGTCAACTGTTAACCTAAATGATCTCTGTTGGCTCTCCCTTCTCAATGCTCTTCCTATTAGTGATACCTCTTGTCTGTGGACTTAAAATTACTAGCCCCGGGATCAGGAAAACACCCAAGATATCTTTCTTTCTAAACACAATTTTAAGTCCACAGGAAAGGACATGAAGATGACACTACCTCATCTTTAGAGTACATTGTACGGGCTCTTTGATGGGGCTGTTTTTAGATTCAGAGACTTTTTTAATGTCACTGGGTTTTCATCTGTGCTCCAAATGGAATGGATTTTTTTAGAATCACACCGAGTCAACAAAAGACAATACATCTAAATGCGTCTATCACTTAGTGGAGGCAGCATGTGTTTGTTAGTAAAAGTTGTAGAAGTTTCATCTGCCTTTTGCTGTCCTCCTTCTGCCTTCCTGTGTGTGTGTGTGTGTGTGTGTGTGTGTGTGTGTGTGTATTTTCATTTTTTTTGAACCATAATTTTATTATGTATAGTCTTGGAACTACAGAACATATTATCTCTGTGACCTTACAGAAATCTTTCTACAGAAGTAAAATCTTATTAATAAAAATGATGTAAAAAATCCTCAGCATTTATAACTTATCCTAGTTACAAAAAAAAATGCACATACAAGAGTAGAAAGTTTTAAAAGGCAGAAAACATAAAGAAAAATAAAACTTAGAATACTTTAATTTTAGAAATTACCCTGTTTCCATTTCATGTTGGTGCTAACTTGCTTTTAAACCTTCTCAAATTAGTGATTTATTATTATTATTACTCTCTTCATTCCTTCCTCCCTGTTTCTTTTTCTTCCTCTTTTCTATCTTTTGTTTTCTTTTTCTTTTCCTTCTCTCCTTTCCTTTTCCCCTTACAGTCCATACTTTTTTAGAATTGTCAAAACAACTCTCAACCAATATATTTGCTCCTATGACTTCTTTCTGGACTCATTTTAATTTTGCCAAATAACATTATTGTATCTTTCAGAGGTTCTTGAGGGAAGAAGAGAGAGAAAGTTAAGGATTTCCTGGGTTTTCACCACTGGGACCTCCAAGGTGCCACTGAAGTGACAGGGGTCAATATGGGGGTAGTGATGTGAAAGAGAGGTTGGCCCGGGGCTGAACACCAGGTAGGCTTGGGTAGAGAGTGTGTAGGGTGAACCCCGAGAGAGGAGGTCAGCAAAGAGTACAAGCTCTTGAAGAAGAAAAATTGAGAAGATCTTATGCTGAAGAAGTTGGAACCAGTCGTGCTCGTGGGCTACACTGAAATTTCTGACAAATGATAAAAAACAAAAACAAACAACAACAACCAAAAAACCCCCACAAGTGTGCACTTTCTTCTGAGTATTTCTGAGCTAGCTAGAGCCTTCCGTGGCTTTCAAGTTCTTTTTCTTTTCTATTTCCCCAGTAAGAGGAGATTCTTCCCAGCCCTAGTTGGCCTCTTGGGGGAATTTATAAATCCTGGAGATAGAGGGGCTATTTGAGAACTTAGCATTTGGCAGGTCATCAGCTGCAGAGTCAAATATCATTTCTGGTCTCAGGAAAATGCCAGAGAGAGAGAGAGAGAGAGAGAGAGAGAGAGAGAGAGAGAGAGAGATCCTCAGCTTCAGCACTGTATTACTCAAGGAATTTCCTTATGCTTCTTTTCTTTTTCTGTGTTTGGTGGTCAAAACTTTGGGACAGAATAATCTTTTCATCATGTTTCTTCTGATCCTAAATTTATTTATTACTTAAAATGATCATAGCACTCCCAGTTTTATCTGAATTTTCAGCTTTCTTTATAAAAAGTAGTTTTTCTCCCCCCTCCCGATACGTCACTTTTTGTTAGTGGAATTGCTGTATGTCTGTCTTGCTGTTTCTTTCTCATTTCCTTGTCCTCCTGCCTAATTCCCTTTTGTTTTTCTGTGTTTGCTCATAAAGCTCTCTTTTTAATTATCTGTATATGTATCTGTCTTTTTTCTGTCCCTTCTCCTGGATCAGGCAGGAACTTAAGGCAGACAGCTGCTGCTTTACTTTATTTGGAGTAAAAAATGACTTTGGTGACTGATGACAGGCAATTTGGGCTTATATGACCATGAAAAGCTGCTGCACCTGGGACAGAAAGGGAGCTTTTCCCTCCTGATCCTGGGCCTCATTTTCACAGGGATAGTCTCCTGCCAAGGATGGAGCCTTGGTGACGAATCTGAATTTTCCACCCCAAGTCTCCCAAGGCTCTTAGTTGTCCTTTGAGGGGTTCAAGTAGTATGCCTCCGAGTGTGTGTTTGAGTGTAGGGTCACTCCAAGTCATCAGTCTTGCACTAGGACCTGGACAGCTAGAATTGTAAGGGACACCAGCCTGCTTCTGAGGATATGGTGAGACTCTCAATTTGGTATTTAACACCCTTCGTGACTTAACCTCACCCTTTCCCCTCCTCTTCCCCTCATACCTTGTCCTGTTATCTGAATTTGTAGCTGCCTCCATGGTCCTGGTTCTTTCTACTTCTGTATATTTTTGTAAGCTCTGTCCTCTGGCACTCCTCCCTCAACTGCCACAAACTCCTATCTATCCTATTTTTTTTCAACTCAAATTCTACCCCCTCTGTGAAGTCTTCCTCAGTTCTCTAGGGAGAGCTAGTTACTCTCTTCTGAGTAACAGTTCTTGCCTCTATTGTCACGTGGTGTTCTAATTGTCTACTTGTGTGTTTTTTTTCCCCTCTGGACTTTGAAGACAAACACAGTGTCTTATTTATGATTATATCTTTAAGATCTAGGAGGTAGTAAGTGGTCAATGCTTGTTGAATAAAATAAAGAAAAAATATTTAGTTGATGTATGATCAACACTAAACTGTATGCTGAGACTCTAAGGGCCACTTGCCTTGGAGGAGAAGAGGAGGGGTCAGCATGGGGGCGAGAGAGAGACCAATGCCTCCTTTTGCATATGTGATTTCTGCTTGCAACAGCAGATCAGTGGGCTTTTGAAAACAAGGTCGCCACTCCATGCTTGCTAGGGTCCAAAGCTCCCAGTTTGGGGGGATGGAAGTTCTGATGTGTGTCTCCTTCTGCCATTCACCTCCCTGCCCATGCTGCTGTTTGGAAGACCAGAACCAGAGACTAGGCCGGGAAGCCTGGCTGCTCTTTGAGGACTGAGTTGAGCCTGGCAATACTGTGGCTCACCATGTTCCAGAAACATCTGGAAGTTTTAAGGGACTTAAGTTTCCCATGTCTTAACCCTGCCTGGCATGGTGTCGAGAGTGAGGCTCTGCCTTAGATGAAGTGTGTTTCTTTCTCCTTCAGTCCATCCCTGCTAGCTGTGTCTTTTTTATTTTTCTCCTCCATCTTGTCTGATTTTCATTGACACTAGCTTCTTCCCTTTGGAGTCTGAATAATAAGGGAGGAAGCCCTAGGGAATGAGCCAAAAATCCCTGCTGTGTTTCTAAATAATCCCAGCATTTATAATTCTATGTGTTCATTTGTTCATTTCTCCTTTTGCAAAACGGGGGTAATTATATCTCATGGACTGTGTGGTAATCCAATATAATGATAATGTGGACAAGTGAAAGTACAGTGTCACAGCTTTTATGACCTTTTTCCCACCTCATCTAATCGCATTAGTTTTCAGCATTAATTCTTCCAGGAAGCTTCCTATGATTTGTTCCTTCCCCTGGGATTTTTCTTGGAGAAAAAATTCTGTATAACATTTGCTGCTTGGCCTTGTTTATTCTTTCTTTTGATCTTCCTTTCCTTTGTCTTGGTTATTTGGTGATTCTTTTGAATTCTGTCACAAAGTGGGGACTTGGCAGTCTGTGACTGTGTCTGAGGTTGAAATCGCTAAGACTCCTTGATGTCAACAGTGAGTAGAATAGCCAGCCTCCCAGTGTCACTGGCCCCACCTGCAGCACAGCTGGAGATCCTTTGGGCCCTGAAAACTGGACCTTTGCTTATCTGATGGCTACAACTATGGTCTTTGGACAATCTCTCTATATTGTGTGATTAGTTCTTAAGAGCACGTGGGATTGAATTGCTGCCTGGGACCCCCTACCTGTTTTAGCCATAATGGCACCACGGTAAAGGGCCTGGACTTTGTGTGAGCATGGGTAAGTCGTCACCTCTGCCAGTCTTGGTTTTCCTGTGTGTTAAATGTCTATTAGATGGAAATACTGTCTACCTTGTTTGTTTTGGAAATGTTCTATGAGAATCCGATGAACTACAGCCTGTAAAAGAGCTTTAAACATCGTAAAAGTTTGAAGGGTGAGTATATGATGTTTGACTCCAGGGTTTCTTGAAAACGTAATTACTCCAAGAGACAGTGTTAGCAGAAGTTCATAACTCATTCCTCTGAGGAGAAAACTTTTTGAAGAAGAAGGTTCAGGTTTATTTCTGGTTCTAACATACTCAGTTTAATGTGGTGTGTTTCAGCTCCTTACAGAATCACTGCCATGTGCCAAGCCTAAGCTAGGCCGAAGTGGGGGGTGTGGCATAGAGGTTTGTCACAGAGAAGTTCTGCCCCTTTCCTGTGGTCACGCCTGCCTCTGATGGGGCCCATCGCTGACTTAGCTGATATTCATTCTTGGCAAAGCAACATATTCTATGGCCCGGGTCCTTCTAAAAGTGGTGCTTGAGGCAAGAACTAAAGTGCTTGTACTTTATTTGGGGAGTACGAGCTCATAGTGATGAGGGTGAAGGAAGGACACAAATGCAGTGCTTCCGACTCCACTGTTGCCAGAGGTTTATGGGAGCCTTGCGGAGACATGCAATGTCTACACCAGGCTGGGTTGCTTGGCACATTGGACTTCTCGGGAAGATTGACAAGAAACAAATAAACACACTTTGAAGCAATCCACGTTGCTTTATCTGTCCAGTTCCCTTCCAGTTCAATTTCTCACTAGTCAAGGTTACATCCAGAGGGAGTTTATGTAGCCTCTAGTAGATGCTCAGTAAACCACTTCCCATACCTATGATGCTGTACTTCATATAAGTTGAGAAGTGGGGCACAGGTAGGGTCCAGCTACAGGTGGGGTCCAGCCTAGAGAAAGAGGTAGTCAGGGTGATATCTGAGAAGGCACCTTTAAAAGCTCTGGTTGCTGTACACTGACCCTCTCCTTCTCAAGGTTAAGAGAACTTGGAATCCAGTAGACTGAGGAGATGGATGTGGTTCTACTTCTAAATTCCCTTCTTTCATCTTCAACTACTGGAAGTGATTGCATCCTGCTGATAGGCTCCTCAGCTCAGAGTCCTCATCCAGGGGCTTAGCAGTAACACAGTGACTTCTGGTGCCCCACCTCAGCCTACCCTGTGGACCCAATCCTGTCTTATCCTTTCCACAATCTCTTATGAGGGGCCTGGATTCTTATTAAGCAACACTATGGATTTTTAGAGTAAAAAAATCTATAGAGAGACTTCAGAAACAGTCGGAGGAGATTATAAAGAAATGTGGGCCAGTTTTCCAAGGAGATTTTACAGAATATTCAATAGCACTCAAGTCATAAAAGGCCTATGGAGGTTTCCATAGCTAAGGCTGGACTTGAATTATGATTCCCTGATGCAGAGCCCAGCAAAAGGTCACAGCATAACAGATTAGGGCTTGATTCTGCGGCGCTTGTAAAAATAGAGCCACCTCACTAAAATGCAGTGGGGATATTAATTTCCAGGACTAGAGTTCAATTTAATAGAAAGACAGAGTAGAAAATAGAGCTGTCTTTTCAATTCCAATGGTCATAATAGAACCCCACCCTGCACCTCTCTGGAAACTGTCTCCCAGCCAGCTCCCAGACATGCTGAAACGTGCCTTGTGCTTTGCTTTCAACGATAACTGAAGCCAGGTAGCTAGAGGGACAGCAATTACTGTCCACAGATGAGGAACCTGAGGCATTTGGAGGTTAATCTACTCTTTCACAGGCACAGAGCAAGGTAGAGGATGCGCCAGTTTGCAGTTAATAAAATCCTACTCTGGGGTGAGAGCAGACAACCACAGTTACATTCAACTTTTAAACAAGAAGGAAGATTATGAACATGCATACCTACTGTGGGCATGCCAATTGCATGCTAGCTTCACATATACACTGTCCCTCAATTTTACAGTGAATCTGATAGGTCAATATTGTCTCCATGTATTAGGAAACTGGGGATGGCGAGGCAAGGAGATTTGTTCAGATAAATCACATAGTTCTGAAGAGGACTGGAGAACTGGTGCTCAATGATCTGACTAATGTAGTTTTACCTCCTCATGACTCCACAGCATCTGATCCACCTTCTCAGCTAGACTAGACCTCCCCACTGATCAGGAACTGTGTCCTGGTTCCCCTCGCCCTCAGATCACCTCCAAGATCTATCAAGGCTGCTGAAAGCAGGTGGGTTGAGAGAATCGGGAGAGTGGAGAGAATCTGACTTAGTATTTTCTGAAATTGGCCTGAAACTTTAACTGGAGTTTTCTCTCCTTACCTTAAATCTCAGTGAATGTTAGTCTCTGGGGGAAGATGAGAAGAGCTGAGGTGATCTTGTCTAGTCAAACGGGAATGGGAGCTTGAGAACAGAGGTGTTTGAAGGTCAAACAAGGGAACTTGGTTTGATGGGGTGCAGAAGGACAAATGAAGAGGCCCTTCTAAGGTGGACTCATAGGTGGCACTCAGCGTCTCCTGGGCCTGTGATGACTTCTTCTCTGTATTCTCACTGGTGATCAACAGCAGCTACTAGTCTGGGCTGGAACTCACCAGGAAGACTGACTCCTGTGCTCAGTGGTGGTAGAAGATTCTCAGCTACTGTGGTGGTCCGAGGCTCTCCAGCAAATGTTCCCTAAACAAGTGTTCAGTGCAAGACCAGGAGCCAGGTGCTCCTTATGGAGGCAGAGAAAACAGAGGTGCAGACTAACCCTGGGTCTGTGGGTCATGTAGGCACTTTCAGTTCAGTCCCACCTAGGCCTAGCGGTGCAGGGCAAAAGAGGAAGGGGAAGGCTCAGGACCAACTTCCAGAGGCTCCCACTTTAGATGAAGAGATTTGGGCTTAGACAAACAGCCTGACCAAACAAAAAAACAAAATGACTAAAATACTCTGAAAAGTGGAAACTGTACCCTATTTATTTCTTCATTTTTCAGGCCTAGCATATAGGTTTTTTGTATGTTATTGTTGGTTGAAAGGAGAATGAATGAATGAAGAAAGTCAATAAGAACAGAGTGAATAGCACAGATTGAGCCCTAGAGGTCAGACGAAGGAGGGATTGAGGCTGAGAAGGCCAGGCTGAGGTTTTTAGGGCAGCTCTGTGTGTAGTAAAAAAACTGGGGTATTGGAGCTGTGACGTGTTGCCTAGATTTCCCTTTCAGGACCGAGGCTTTCATTTCCTCATCTGCTGGACACATTGATGGCTGACTGTGCTTTGTCCCCTCCATGATCTGCGTTTTGCTTGTCCAAGGAAAGGCCCCCTCCCTGAGGACAACCCACAGTCAATGACTCAGTGGCGATGAGAGAGGTAAAGGTTTACCTCCTCCTCTTGTTTCAACACAAGACAATTCTGAAGGGCCATCCATCTCTAGGCTCCACATGGGATTTGCGGGCTGAGATGTCCTTGAGAGATAGGGTCATATACAAAAATGTAAAGAAGTGAGCAGAGTATCCCAAGGGAGAAGAATGGCTTGCATAAAGGTGTAAAGGGGAGATCAAGGCAGACAAGAATGTGTGTATTTGAAGTGGATAATGATCAGGGGTGAGTTTAATCCAGCCTGTGAACTCTTCCAGCTTTGTGGTATAGAGGAGAACTCTGGACAAGGAACCATGAGAACTAAATTCTAATCCTGGCTCTGATACTTGTTGCTCTGTGATTTTGGTCCAGTGACTTCCTTTCCCTGAGCCCTGTTACCCTCATCCCTCAAACACCAACCCTGACGCCAGGTCTTGTTCAACAATGGCTGATGATGCTTGTCTCTATGTCCAGGTATATCTTCTCTGCAGGACTGTAGTTTTCCGGAGGGTGGAGGCCAAGTAGCTTGTGTGACTTTGATCCTTGTTTCTTCTCCACCTTTTCTCCATGAATGTCTGCTTCTCCGCCTTCTCTCTGCCTTTTCTCCATGAGTGCCTGCTCTGGTTCTGCACATGGTGGCACTCAGTGAACACTACTCCTGAGGCTCCTCCGTTAGGGTGCCAGTTTCTGGTCCTCCAGGAGCCATGGTCTCTGTGTTCCTTGGACTCTGCCAACAGGGAATTAGTGACACACTTTTGGCTGTCACCCATTCAGCCTGTGCCTGATGCAACATGTGACATCAGGGCCTACAACGGTGCCCAGCACATGGGGGCACTCAGGAGATCCTGATGGAATTGCTGCTCCTGCTTCTTTGATTTAGCTGGCCACCCTTCTGGTCCCTCTCAGTAACCATTGGCAGTATGTAGTTGCCAGGGCCATGATGACTCTGGTGAAATAATGAGGATGTTATCCGAGTCAGTGCTAGCCATATGACCATGACCCTGGTCTGTGCTTACAAACAGCACAGATTTGACTGTCGTCTGTGATCCTTGTTACTGTAGCCTATATCACACTCAAAAAGAATCTCATTAGTGCCTGAAGAAATCTTACTCCCCAGTGCTTTTCTCTCCTAAAAGTGAGCATTTTTAATTGTATTCAATCACCTTTTGCAACGACCTCAATGTTGCCTAGCTGTTTTCTTATCTTCCAGCTACTCTGAGACTGTATGTATGTGTGTTGCCTGCACCTTGTTGGTGTGGAATGGTTACACGCATGACTCTTCATGGGGGAGTAGAATGATGCTCAATGGCATTATGCTGAAAGTGTCACGGCCTCCATATTTGTGCACAACGGAGAATCTATTTTCAGTGCACACCCCATCTGCCAGTTACTTTTCTAGGCAAAAAGAGCAGAATTTACCCACCCACTTTCTATTACTGCAGTGTGACCAGAATACAGGGGTAGCTAGAGAGAACCAAAAATTTGAATCAGAGTGGCTGGCTCTCAGATTTTAGTGTGCTGAAGAATATGTGAGGTGTATTTAAATACAAGTGCCTGAGCTTCCTCCTTGGAGATTCTGATTTGGTAGAACAGTTACATTTGGGCACTTACAGTTTAACAGCCTCTTTAGGTCATTTCACCCCATGGGCCATACATTGAGAACCACTGGGGAAGAAAAATGAATCAGAAACAGATAGCTGTGGAACCTACACATGAAAAGGCTTTCTTTCCTGGGTAATAGTTAATTAGCAGCTGGTGACTATAAACCTGTAAAACTTAACAGTGATGTAATACAGTCGATAAATCATTAAAGTTAGGGCAGCCATGTGTCCTGTTTTGTCTGGGTTCATGGTTGATGTAGATCAATTGATACCTGCTTGTTATTTTTCATGTCTCTTTCCCCCTTTTAGAAAGTGTCTGGGTTGGGATGAAAATGACGTAGTTACTCTGCTTAAAGTGCACTTTGTGCAAACTTTGTAAAGGAAAGAAACCCTCTTCTGCAAACATGAGTTCTGCGATGAGTTAATCATCTCCCCAGCCAGTGTCCTTGGAATCTGAGTGTTGGAGCAATAAGCACATCAAGTTTGTTGATTGCTCCTCTCTAATGTCCCCAGTGAAGGGATCAGCTTAGGAAGGTTAAAAAGCGCCTGATCTCATAGAGGTTCTGTGGCATAAATGATTCAAAAAGGCCACCGGCATGTTTCCAGAAGCATAACAATCGTATTAAAATCATGGCTTACTCTCAATAAATTCAAATCTGTTTACATCCAACTTACTACATATGGCCACAGAAAAGCTTCATTTTTCGAATCTCAACAATTTCCTCTCTTGTTCAACATTCAGATTTTATTTCCACAAACACAAAAGTGCATTCTACATTGGGGGATGTCATTTAAGGCCAAGAAACTCTAATAAAAAAAAGCATTTATCAGCAGTAAAGTTTGTTTGAGGATTACCCACTGCGAATAAAGCCAAGCTCCCCTTTTAAACTGAAGCATGCTATTTCAGGAATGTGACCCCTTTCATGAATAAATGACATGGTGACATTTACAGATAAAGCAAGATTTAACTGCTATGAAAGGAGGTGACAAATGTCAGGATGTCAATAATGATCCGTGAACATAATGGTTTCTTGCCTGAGCACTGAGCAGATACATAATATAACTGCTGTCTGCCAGAGTTCTGCAGAGAATGTGAGCCCTGTGCTCTGGGGAAGAGTCGAGAAACCACCTAGCACCACGAAAGCCATGCATCTGGGGTGGCTGGTGTCTGAGGCAGTCTAGGTGCTAATTCCTTTACATGGCTTACATGTCTGCATCCCAGGAAGAATGAAGTTTTTTGGGTTTTTCTTTTTAGCCATCTATGGCTAAATGTTGTCCAAGTAGGATTCAGATGTTGTGAAAATAGCTTTCATTTTCCAAAAGAACTAGGAATTTAGGGGGAAAAAAGAAAACATCCATATAATGTCAGTGCTGTCTCTATCATAGTGAGGTCAAGGCCATGGGTGGTACCTGACCAGGTGGTGCAGGCATAGGCACTCATACCAAGGTACCATTTCCCTCTGGCTTGGGGCTAGCCAGTTGTCCCAATGCATATGACCAAAGTCACAGAACACACTAGGAAGAAAGTGCAGGTGACTCACTGAACTCAATCCATACCCAAAGACCCTTTCTTCTGGGCAGTCTCTCTCACCTAGCAGCCAAGGTGTTGTTCTCTCCTGGTTCTGCTCTTACATTTTTGAAGTTGGTTTCTTCTTTCCTTGACTGATCTTTTATCTCCCCCCTTAAAATCAGACACCCCTGGATAATGGTAAATGTCTAATAACCAGCTTGTGGAAAACAATATCCATTAGGTTGCAGTTTCTGTGGTGTATTTGCCCTGCTTTCCACAGTTGATTTTCTGTGACTTTTCAATGTGAAGTCATTGCACACCGAATTGGGAAGAGATGCACACAATTGGCTGCCACTTCAGCACCCCACAGTGATTTTGGGGGTGTTTTCTTTGCTTTTCTACACTCGCTTCCTGGGTCAGTGACCACTCTAGTCTCACACACGAAACTATCATTTCTGTGCAAAGAAGCCCTAGTATGCCTGGATGTCTGCCTCCAAATCCAGCCCCATGTATCTAGTTCAGAGGACAACTTCCTTCACTTCCACCTTCACAATTGCCCTACCTGATCTCCCCCTTAAACATCTCCCACCTCCTAAGGCATGGTTGGCCCTGGCCTTCTTTCCTCTATGATGCTGTCTGGGTCTGTCTCATGTTTTCCAAGTTCAAGATAGCACTCCCATCCCACTCCCAGGTCTGAACAATGATTTCTTTTCTCATAAAGCATTAAAACACATGTGTGACCAGCTGTTACTAGCTCAACAGTGAAAAGAAAGATACAGAAGCTCCGAGGGGCTGACTGGCTTGCCTGAGACCCTACAGTGAGAGGTAAGTTTCTAGAATGCAGGTTTCCCAATTCCCAACACCCGAGCTTTTTCCCATCTAGTACCCTGCCTTACATTACTCTCCAAGGTCAAGGCCTAGCTAAAGCCTTCATATCCTCAGCAACCCCACCCCAGCCCAACCCTTTGCCCCACAGTGATCATCTCACCCTCCTCCGAGTCCTTGTGGCAGGTGGCACAGTGGTGGTGGAAAGGGCAGGAGTTGTTGACAGTTGTACTTCTGGGGTCCCCAGTACTATATAACGACACACTTTGCTCACCTGTTTTACAGCCCCTTGGTATAGATGTGATTTTCTTGACAAATACCATGGCCCTGTCCCCTGCGGCTGCTAGAAAATCCATGAACTTTAAGAACAACAGCAGGTCAGGAGATGGGGTTGTCACAACCAGCATTGACAGGACACCAGCCTCTATCAGCACTGTTGAGCAAGACTTTGGGTGTGTACCTCAGCTGGGGGGAGTTTTCTCCACATGAGGAGGTCTTTCTAAGACAAACAAAGAAATGCCATTCTCACATTTTTCTGTACCATGCAAGTCTAAATTACATACTCTGCCTCAAGTGTTGGGTGGAGGAGAGTGTTCGGTTGCATGTAAGGCAAAAAGAAAGAGCACAACTCTAGTGTTGTAGGGTTAGGTGGGGTGAGGAGAGACTCACCCTCTCTAGATACAGGACTTTCAGGCCTGTCCTCTGTGTGGCTCATTCAGGCCAGGCAAAGGAGACATTTTCATTGACTGGAAAATCAAGAATGATTGTCTGAATAAGAAGGATGTGAGCAGAACTTTGAAAGATAGTCAGAATTTGGTGTGGAAAAGACAAAGAGGGGGCCAGGACATCCAGGAAGGGAAGGCTTTGGTTAAGAAGAGGTTCAGAGCAGGAAAAGAGCAGTTCTCCCTTCTCAAGTTTTCTTTCATCTTCTTGCTGACAAGAAGAGTCCAGGCTGAGGACGTGGACCCCAGGCAAAACGAACACAGGAACTGGCACTCTTCTCACTGAAGTCCAAATGACTTTGGACCTTTTTCTGAAAGAGAGGTAGATGGGGGGATCCTCTACGTCCTCCTGAGCCACAGAGTAGAGAGGTCCAAGGTCAAGTGGTCAGGGCTGCCACTGAGCACCTTACTGGCCCATGTGAAGATTGTGACCCTTGGCCGCAGAGAGGCCCCTGCCTTGGCCATTCCAAGAAATCAGGGCCCATTGTGAAAAGCAGGGGCCCTGCACCTCCTCAGCAGGCTCTGAGGCAATTAGGAGCCTGACTGACTTTTTTTCCCCTTCAACACTAACTCACTTCCATCTTGCCTTACTCTTACAAGCTGACAAGATTTCAACTCAAGGCAGGAGACTCACGATGCTGTCATAAAGTACATGTAGAGAAGAAATGCGAGGTAAATGCATTTCACTGGAAGTCAATTTTGTCTGGAAGTTTCCTTGTGGTTGGAAGTTTCTTTGAAAACTTGGTGATTATTAAGATGTCAGTGGCAGGAAGTTATTTGCTGCTGCTTCCCTGCTGCCTGGCCCTGTCTGCTCTGACAGTTTTCCTCTTTGGGTCTCTGCACAGAGCAGGGCAGAGAAAGGACCAGGACACTGATGGGTAGCGGGTGGCGAAGAGTGCTCAATGAGCCCAGACCCTGCAATACCTGGAGCACAAAGACCCTGAGAGGTTTTTTCTCTCCCTCTGCATGTGGCAGATACCAAATAAATATGCAGCCAAAAAGAGTCACAAACACTTTTAGCTGTTCAGTAATCTTGAGTGATCACAGAATCTGTCTTTAAAGGAGCATTAATAAGGATTTTGGTCATGAAAAAGCAAGATAGAGAAAGAAGGTGATGAGGGACGACCTGAAATGGTTCTGACTGATGATGGAAGGGCTGTCTTCCCTCACTATTGTCAGAGCAAAAGCTCTGGGAGAATTATTTGGGGCTCAGTTATTTTGTTTGGGCTTTGTAGAGTTATAGACATTAGGATGTGGGACTCCTGACTTGGGGAATGAAGGAGGAGAGAATTCCAGAGAACTGCCCTCTAGGAACACCACAGTGACATGGTGGAGGGTGTGGGTATATTTATGAGTAAGGGTGTGAGGGTAGGTGCTGTCTGAAGGAATCTGCTCACCACCATGGGATTGCATCATTGATGGACTCTTGAAGTGGTGGGTTCTGATAGCCAATGTGGAGGCTTTCCTTTTCAGTATTGGTTTCCCTTTATCTATCCTCAAAGGGCATGAGGTTCTGACATTCTACAGCTGAGCTCCAGCCTTGGCATGAGGAATGAAAGGAGAGAAGATACCCACATGTGGGGAGAAGCTGGTGGGGGCACAGGAGGGACCTTACAGACTGGAGGTCAGCAGAGAGGGACCCCAAGAACTGATTTGAAAGATGCAGGGAGGAGCCACTCCAGGGAACCTAATCACATGCCTTTCCTGGGTTCATAGCAATACAAAGAAAGGGGAACATGCCAAGAAGCATGGCCTTTCTGCTATCACAGGGGAGGAATTGGAGTTTTTTAAATCTAGACGTAGAAGGCTATGGTGATTCTGCAAGGAAAATTAGGAATACTTGTATTTACTTATGTTTCCTCATTAAGCACTTTATGTGTTCACTCATAGACACCTATTAAACACTGTTTAGGTGAGGCTGTGTCAAAGATGTGGAGAAGAAAAAGACCCAGTGTCTGTCCTCAAGAATCTTTCTCTGGCTATTGCATGATTATGATGACTATAACAGCAGTCTTACATGACAGGAAGTTTATAGCCTTTAAGGGAGAGGCTGGCTTTGCTCAGAACTGGCCACGGACACTGGATAACGCTTTGGTCTTTTACTCCTGCCCCAAAAGTTGGCTGTGGGCTATGGCGTCCAGATGGAAAAGGACAAGAAGCTCAGGGTCAGGGGAAAAACTCACTCTTATTCTGAAGAAATAATTCTATTCTGCCCAGGTCATGCATTTTGGAAATTTCATGTCTCTTTTCTTCATGTTCTTTATTTCGTCATCATCAGGGTGTCTGGTACACCAGACTGTAGGTTTCTGGAAGAAAAACTCTCCAGGGAGATGAGCATGGGTCTTAACATCCAGCAGGCCCCACCTTGGCTGAACTGAGCAAACAGCACAGCCCCTGTCTTTGAGGGATTATTTGTCTCCCCACCAGGCAGCTTGAAATTAGCAACCACTGATGTTCATGGCCTCCCTGAGCCAGGCTTTCTGGTTGGCAACCTCCGCCTTCCCTCCATTCCCTTTACTCCCTGCCTTTGGGCTTCCTTGATTCCCCTACTTGAAGACAGCGGGACCCACATTTCCCTTTCTCAGTCCTCTGTTCCTAAAGGACTCTGGCACCAGAGAACAGTCCTCCTGTTCCAGGAGCTAGGAGCTACGTTCTCAGCATGACTGCTCAGGGGCAAATGATATTTTCTGGCAGACGAGTTATCAGTTTTAGCCTATGCCTTTGAAAGATTTATTATTTCTTCAGGTCCACATCCTCACTCTTCTGGGTGTCCTTCTGACTCAGGTCCCTGGGGTCAGTGCCCAGAGGTAGTCCCGGGGCTCCATTTCACAGAATGTGATCCCAGAACAGTGGACATCACTGACTTTCTGGATATAACCATGGCCCTGGGAAGGCTGCAGGAGGCAGAGGGTCTCCCCTCTCAGAGCTTTGTCCTGTTGAAATGTTAGGGTTGTGATGATCCAGACAGTATGGGAAAAGTTAGGGCCAACTAAAGCTTGATTTAGACATATCTATGCAAGTAAATATGGCATGTGTCAGTGTGGTTTAGAAGTGCACAGGACACATGTGCATGTGTTCGCCTATGTCTGTGTGTAGGTCTATGCATGTATGGGTCTATATATAAACACCCTCAAACAAGGTATTTAGGAGATTAGCATTTTAATCTATAAATCTGGAAAAAAACACTGAGTTATTGCATGTGAAACTCTAGTTTAAAATACTTTCTTGGCCGGGTTCAGTGGCTCAGCATGTAATCCCAGTACTTTGGGAGGCCGAGGTAGTAGATTGCTTGAGCCAACGGGTTTGAGACCAGCCCGGGCAACTTGATAAGACCTCATCTCTACAATAAATCAAAAATTAGCTGGGAGTGGTAGCGCGCACCTCTAGTTACAGCTACTTGGAAGCCTGAGGCAGAAGGGTCCTCAGAGCCCAGCGGGTCAACACTGGGATGGCTGTGATGTGTGTGCCATTGCACTTCAACCTGGGCAGCGGAATGAGACTCCAACTCAAAAACAAACAAACAAATAAAAAAACTTTCTTAACAACTGTACTGCAGTGAAAAAATTACTTAAGCAAGGGAATAAAACAAAAAATTCCAGCTTCCATTTGACCAGTCCATCGACTCACTCAAAAGTCAGTTTCCTGTCCTGTCTCATTGTGCTGGGCACTGACATTCACATGTGCTGAGTCACAGACATGGGTGAGGTGGCAGGGGCATGGGCTGGCTCCTGAGGGTCTGCTTAGGCCCTGAGGGCAGCAGCTGTGACTATGCTTCACTGAGCTTGACAATGAGAAGAACTGTTCTCTATGACTTTTAAACTTCAAGGGTGAAGGGCATGATGCCAGTTTTCGGGTGTGGCATTTCTGTGAATGAGCAGAAAGCAGTTGGGGAGCTATAAACATGTGCATATTACAGAGCAGCATGGAGCAGTCAGGCCTCAAAGGCTGATGTTTTTCTCATATCCCACAGTTTTATGGTTCCATACCTTTAAATATTCATTTCCATTGCTCTACATGAGGACATAAAGTCAGATTGTGCTTCCACAAGTCCTGGTGGGTGTCGATCCCTGCAGTCCCGACAGTGGCTTCCTTGGGAGAGCTGAGGAGAGTCTCGTCCTCCTCCCACTCTTGAGAGAGAGAGATAACTTCAGGGCAAAAGAGCTGGCCTGGCAGCTTTGGCCCCTCTGAGGGTGACACAGGAGAGTTAACCATTCCAGTGTCCTCTGTGGAGGGTTACCTCTAGACACTCTTCTCTTTATTCTTCTGCTGTCAGAGCTGGTTAATGCAACTAGACATACACCTGTGGTATTTACCCTTACAGACCAAAGAAGACTTACACACCCCTCCTTTTAACTCATTACTACCACACCTCCTGAACCATGCTGGTGTTCAGTAATCATTTGTTGAACTAATGAAAGATTCTCTTAGATAAGCAGCTTATATGTTCTTTAGTGATGGGCTTTCGCAGACAAATAATACCAGGTTGTGAATAAAATATGCAATGAGAAGACCAAGTCATGAAGCTACACTGTCCAATGAAGTGACCAAGTTACTCGCCCACCTTGTCACCCACTTCCAGCACCCGGAGCCTGGCTCATGTGCTTGCTGGCCTGCAATTTGGAGGTTAACACTGGCCAGACCAGGCACAAATGACTGAGCTCCAGCTGCAGTTAAGGATCCTTTTTGAGTGTGTGGTCCTCTGCTAACAGAGACTCTGCTGGCTAAAGGGGATGACTTGGCTGCAGCAACTGCTTGTAATTTATAACAGACGGACACAACTAGAATGCACATTTTTTCCACAGGGAATATTCCAACTTCTACAATTTCTTGGTCATTGGTCCTTTGATCAGGCTGAATCATTTTAGGTCTGTACACAATCACCATTTCTGGGCAGACTGTCAGTTATTGAGTTATCAGGAAATCTGGTTCCGGGGAAAGACCCACAGCAAACACTGAGCTCAACCATTTTATGACTCTGTGTTTGATTTTCTTAGAATGACACCCCTTCACTGTTCATCTGAGGTCAAACTCGTGAAAGGCAGTCATTGAATGTGAAAGGAGGCTTAGATTTGGTGCCATTGAATATTGAAATGTGTTGTTATAACACATCATGATAGAACACCTGTCCATCCCAGTATTATTTTATTTTATTTTTTGAATCAGAGTCTGACTCTGCCACCCAGGCTGGAGTGCAGTGGCACGCTCATAGCCACCACAGCCTCAACCTGCTGGGCTTAGGTCATCCTTCCACCTGAGTCTTCCAAGTAGCTGGAACTACAGATGCATGCCACCATGCCTGGCTAATTTTTTTGTGTGATTTATTGTAGAGCTGAGGTCTCACCAAGTTGCCCAGGCTGGTCTCAAACCCCAGCAGTTAAGGCAATCCTTTAGCCTCAGTCTCCCAATGTGCTGGGATTAGAGACTGAGTCACTGTACCCAGTCCATCCCAGCACTTCACAGGCATTTGTAATCTCCTGCATACATTGTGTTTCTTTCAAAGAACTGGACACAGCACACTGGATGAACAAATTGTCCCCACCCTTGCACTACTGCCAGGTTTAATTATAACAATATAAATGTCTGTCCATGGGGACTGTTGACCACATTCCTGCCTCTCTATAGAGGCACCAGGCAGGATATCTGTGCCTCTATAGAGGCAGGAATGTGGCCAACAGTCCCTATGGAAAGACATTTCTTATGAAGCATGAAGCTTCTCGCTACAGCCACCAAAGCCAAGCTTGGCTTCTTAACCTCACTTTGTCTATCAGCCTACAACTTGGAGGTGTCACATCTCCTGCCACATCCTTCTGCGTGGCCTTCTCTTATCTATTGCTGTCAATTGTATGATGACAACTCCTAAATCACAGATTACAAAGCTCTTCTCCATCTACCAGTGACCTTGATCTTCTTATCACCCCTGTCAAGTAGACCAGGTACCTGTTGCCCTCCATTTTTACAGATCTGGCAACTGAGGCTTAGAGAGATGAAGTGACTTATTTCAGAACCATTCAGCTGATTGGAGAGTGGGCTGACACCAGAACTCTAATCCAGTGCTGTCTACACCTTCCAGCACTCAGCCACCATAACCCAACAAGTGTCTTTCTGAAAAGGAACGTCAAGTTCTCCTCACTGTTATTTGGCCTTAACAAGTTCTTTGAAACTTGGTTTTCAAAGTTTCTGTAGTAAGCACTGTTTTTGCCCCTGAGCACTCTCCTTTCCAACCTCTCTCCTTCAGTTCCGGGTGTTGGCCTGATGCCATTCTGGCCTTGTGAATAAAGCTCTTTCTGATGCCTCCTTCTAATCTCTGCCCTTCTGTGTGTTCTTTGAGAAGAATCTGGGAATAAGCAGGCCTGAGTAGCAAGTGAGTATGGGTTGCCCTGGCTGCCCCTCCCTGAGAGGAGATTGTAGGACAGAACATAGGTGAATGCAGTTGTGCAAGGCACACAGCAGGGGCTTAATAAGCATAGTTACATTACAACTTCAGAATCAAAACAGTGATATGAGGTGGAGAATGGGCTAAATGGTGAGCTAAGGGCATTTGCCTTTGGTGTCTCAGTGTTTCTGATTTCCCACCTTCAGAGGCTTTGTGCCATTCCAAACATGTTCTGGGCAAAGGCACAAGATTCACCCATTCAGTTATAAATGATTGATGAAGGTTTTTCAGGTAGGCTGGGGGCATGGGGAGAAGTAAAGCCCAGAGAAAGGGAGGAATCTCCAGTGATAGGATTCCTGACATTGGCTGGCATATGGGGCAAGGATCGAATCAGGAGAAAGAGTCTTTAGATGCCCACCTCAGGGTCAGTTGCCTAGGGGATGCTGCCCTTAGAGGGGTGAACAAAGATCTCCCACAGTGGCTGAGATCTGGTGCTTAGAAGAGATTTAAGATGCTGCAGCATTGCACCCTTAAGCTGTGCTTTCGTCTCAGTGCTGGTCATATCACAATCCCTTTCCTTCCAGAGCCAACTGAATTAATTGGGAAAGGAAGAGAGCCCCAGTGACTTGTGCTCTGACAAGCCCTTGGTCTCTTTGAGCTCCAGTGACAGGCAGCCAGACTTCAAAGGCCCCCATGCCCTCCTCCTTTTACCCTGCCTGTCAAGAGAGGCTGCTGAAGAGCAGTACTGGGGCTGGAGGGAGGGCGGCCAGGGAGCAGGTCTCCCTGACATTTGTCCTTCCTTCACTGCCGACAGCCAACTCCAGATCAGCTCTGTACCCTGCTGCCACAGCCCCGGACCTCTCACACCAGGGAGACAGCTCGCTTCTAAATTTAGCAGGAGGAGGGGAAGGGGAGGTCACTGTGTCCAGGTTGAGGGCTGAGGGTAGAAGTGGAATAAAAGAGACAGTGGACAAGTGGGGGCAGTGGGAGAGAAAAGGCGTGAGGGGAGGGGTTTCCAGTCAGAAGGAACTGTGACAGATTGAGAGAGAGAGTCTTTTAAAGAGTTTGTGAAAGTGTAGAGTGTGACTCTTTCACAGTTAGTACCAAGAATCATTACTAATGTGTGCTAATGGAACAGTCAGTTTGCATTTGTGAGGAGGCTGAATTCGAGCTCTCTTTTAATGCAGCAGAAGGATGTCTGAGCAGCTAAAGCTACTGTAACTGGAACAGGATCATGGGCATCGGCATTTCTGTCCAATAGATGGCAAGGGAGGAGGGTTGCTTATTAAACAACTATTATGCACTCTGACTGGGAATGACATATTCCATTACTTAGCTCATTTAATCCTTACAACAGTTTGGGGGGATAGCTCTCAGGATAATTTTCTTTTTTTGAATTATGGATTAAGCAGACGCTCGATTTGTAGACTTTAAGTGATGAATCCAGGACTTGGCTGGATCTGTCTGATCTTAAATCCATGCTCTTTGCACTCCTGTAATAAAAATGAATGTGAATATCCTGAAATCCTGTGACCGGAATGCTAGTCTGTGGTTCTAACCTCTTCCTTCAAAAGAGTCACATTTCTTACATTCCTTCAAATGGACATAACAGTTTGTCTTTTTAGTCCCTGGCAATTTTGTTTACATTCTTCCTTAACTTAGCAAAATGTGTCTGTCTTGAAGGGAGCTCAGATGAGTTTCTAGAAGTTTTGGTCATCAGAACAGAATTGAAACTCTGAATCAAAGCACCCGGTTGGAGCTGTAATAACTGACTTCTTCAATTACTAGTGCATGCCTCCATGTGCTTTCTCCAAAGGACACTTTTGGCCAAGAGAAGCATTTAGTTGAAAACATGTCGCTCACCGGAGAGAAACACCAAGTACAATACAGAAACAACAGCAGCATGGAAACAATATGCACCCTTTGAATTCTCCAAGTAAGTTACAAAAGAGAAAAAAACCTAAATGTCAACATTCAGATTATTCTGAAATATATTTATTTGTGAGTGTGCTATCACTACCTGTTGCTAGGCAACCAAGAGTTTAAGCAGTCATCAGTGAGAGGATAAATGTTCTCAAGTCCTACGCCTGGGCTTTGCTAGCATTGATGTGGGGCTTGGTGCTGGGAAAGAGATGTTTCCCTGGCCTCTGCTTTGTCCCAGAAATATGCCGAGCAGATGATAGACACTTCCATATGTGGCTTCTTGCCCAAATTGGCAGATGGATGAAGAAAGTCATGTCTTAAAAGGATCTTACTTTTTTTCTTTTTTAAAGCTTACCTCCCAGTGAATTCTGGAAGTAGCTTTAAGTGGAACAGGTATCTGAAAGGAGTGTGTGTGTGTGTGTGTGTGTGTGTGTGTGTGTGTGTGTGTGTGTGTGTGACTGTGTATGTATGTGAGTGTGTGTGTGTATAGTCATACACTGCATAATGATATTTTGGCTAAGGGACCACGTATATGACAATGGTCCCGTAAGATTATAGTGTAGCATTTTTACGATAACCTTCTATGTTTAGACACACCAATACTTACCATTGTGCTCTAGTCGTCTACAATATTCAGTATAGCAATATGCTCTAGCCTTGGTTTGTAGCCTTGGAGATGTGTTGTAGTCTATTCCATCTATGGGTGTGTAAGTCTATTCTGTGGTGTCTGCACAACAATA
Source organism: Carlito syrichta (assembly GCF_000164805.1). Taxonomy (NCBI): domain Eukaryota; kingdom Metazoa; phylum Chordata; class Mammalia; order Primates; family Tarsiidae; genus Carlito; species Carlito syrichta. The sequence goes on from NW_007253064.1 coordinate 494,516, forward strand.
AAATGGCCTAACGATGCATTTCTCAGAACATACCGCTGTCATTAAATGAGGCATGACTTCATGCGTGTGTATGTGTATGCTTGTGCATGTGCATGAGTATGTGTGTATGCATGTATAAATACGTGTGTATATGTGAATGTGTGTGCTCACATGTGTTTGAAGGAGAAAAGAGGGGGAAAGATGAGTCCTCAGCAGTGAAGAAAGAGAAGGTTTGAGGGTTTGGGGTTTCTGGCGGTGGCCACCACCCTTTGACCATTCATGCTGCCTGGCCCTCTCGGTCCCAGTATTGTGCTTTCTCTGTAGCCCATGTGATCACTGCTGCGGCCACCAGCACCCAGGATCGACTGGCAAGGTGAGTTGTCTGCTCTCCAATCATCCAGGCTGTCTTTTCCCGCCTCACGTGGAGGTGGAGGTGCTGAGCTCCAGAGCACCAGAGCATAGAATTCCTTGCTCTCAGCACAAGTGCATCCACGTGAGTAGTGCAGGGCTGTTTGTTGTACAGAAAATGACTGCTGCATTATGAAACACCGTTCATTTCTAGTTAATGTGTGTTGTTTCCCCTGCAGCTCTTTTTATGTTAAAGCCTGTCTCTCCTAGTGTTATCTGATGGTTTCCTAGGAGATGCCCTCCCTGGCCAAGCTCTCGCTGATGCTGGAGTTGGATATTATCTATAAGCACTAAATATCTGCTTTGTTCACTCAGCATTGCTTCTGCTCTTTCTCCCTGGACTGGTGGCTAGTTTCTTGCCAGGGTCCCTAATGGCTGTGTGGAGAGAGGAAAAGTCTGTATCTGCTTTCCCATGTCTTTCACAGGCAGGGAGCTGGGATTCCAGTCCTTGCTGACGGACTTTACTCACTAGTAATTTCCCATTTCAAGCTAATATAAATAACTTTTTGGTTGCTTCTGGATGTTTTAAATTGAAATAGATTTGGAGCACAGCAACAATGCCAGTATTCATATGAAAAAGAGAGACCTCTTTCTCAGAAGGACACGCTAGGCAATTTTTTCTTTTTATACCTCAGCTTCTACTCCTGTAAAATGGAACCTCTGTAGTAATATCTAGAAGTGTCATCAACAGTTGCTGGAAACTTCAAGTAGAGAGCTTTACTTCTTCTGTCTTAGTTTTATCTGATAGAAAGGTCCAAATATAGCTCCAGGCTGGCTTATTATAATGTGATGAGAAGACAGGGCGTCCCTGAAGTTTGAGGGAGGCTGCTGTCACCATGGGAAGAAAGTTTGACAACTTGGGCAGTAGCCGCACATAGATACAATTTTTAATCTGTCAAAATTGCTTTTTCTTAGAAGCTCTGATTATATTAGCACATTCTCGATCTGATCTGATGATGTCTCTTAGAAATATCTCCTTACAACTGTAACCAAAATCAATCAAATTGTATTGAAAACATATGCAAAAATATTACTTCTAGAACTGAATTTAAAGGTAAATCACATATATTATGGTTTAGCCCTATGTTTTTGAAATGAGAAGTCATAGAAGAGGACAAATAGGACTTGGAAAATGTAACAAAACAAGAACTGTAGAAAAAAATATGATATCAATGAGTATCTGAGAATAAAAATTACAGTTTAACTGTTCTCATTTATGGTGCAAGAACAGGAAATAAAAGGAAGATAAAAGACCATTATTTGATTACTTGAAACAAATAATCCCAAGAAACTGAATGAGTCAGTGTTTACTCTGAAGATAAGCTTTTCCTTGCCTCCTCTCATCCCTGGCCTTGAGCTCTGTCTTGGCTAGAGATCCATGATGAAACAATGTGTGGTTGAGCTAATGACAGAGTTCTTGAAAAATGGAATGAACACAATAACTGAAAACGTGATCAAGGCTGTGCCTACACTGCAGCTGTCTGCAAACAGCGCTGTGCCATCTATGCTGTGATAATTTTTAAAAAATCTGTTCTGTAACCACTGATCTTTGTCTCTGAATGGACCAGCTCTGGGAACAAAATTTAAGATGATAGGGTAGAGCATCATGGATAGTAAGCTAAGCCAAATTCTCATGCCCCAAATTCAACTACACAAGGTGCTACTGGGAGGCCTCATCGAGCTCATTTGCAAATTTCTGGAGGTTTCTTTTTATTTATTGATTTATTTTTTTGAGTTGGAGTCTCACTCTGTTGCCCAGACTGGAGTGCAGTGGCCACTCCCGGCCACTGCAGCCTCAACCTGCTGGGCTCCGGCGATCCTTCTGCCTCGGCCTTCCAAGTAGCTGGAACTACAGGCGCGTGCTACCATGCCCGGCTAATATTTTGATTTATTGTAGAGATGAGGTCTCACCAAGTTGCCCAGGCGGGTCTCGAACCCTCGGGCTCAGGCAATCCACTCAACTCAGCCTCCCAACTGAGCCACCGAGCCCGGCTGGAGTTTTCAAGTCATTGAGAAAGATCTGACTCTGGGGTCTTGGGAGTACCATTCAAAGTGGTGGCATTCAAACTAATGTATTTGATAGTACTGCCTAGTACACATACACATATGTAAATATACATACATATCTATAAAATGAAATAAACATTTCATTAAAAATCACTTAATTTCATTATGCAGGATGCACTCTCTATTTTTGATTACATTCTTTTTCATACCACTACAGATAACTAGTTATGACACTAATTTAACTAATTCCACTACTCTGACACTAATCTAGAACCACGTATGGGGTAGACAGGGACTTTTTGGGACCATGTCTTCAAGGTTGACTCATGTGGCCTCATGTGACAGCCCCTACAGTATTTAAATGATATTTGACAAATATTGTTAAAGAAAAAGCAAAACACATCATTTTAAAACTTTTATGGATTTCATTTTGCTTCATTATAATAAATATATTGAATCAAATCCAAGTTATTGTGAAGTGAACTTTAATACTACCAGTATTATTTTAATCTAGTAATAAATCATTTGCTTCACATTTATTTTGGAAGGGGTACAGAAGAAACAGTTATCAATGTTCATTGAAGGCTAATATGTGGGCAGCATATCATATATGCTATCTTATTTAATTGTTGGGATCATACTGAAAGAAGATATGATTTTCATCACTTTACAGATAAGGAAACAAGTACAGAGGAACTGAAATGACATGACTAACTTCAGGCAACACATCAGGGAAGAAGCCCAGGTTTATATGTGGATCTGTTTTACTACAAAGCAGATGTGTTTGATCTACACTCTGCTACTTCCCCTATGAGCTTTAAACTAAACTCCACCTTCATTAGCTTGGCAAGCACAGACTATTGACAATTTCTAACATCTCCCTAAGAGGTTATTTGTTGGATCCTGGGTCCAGTGGTATCCTAAAGGTAACTGAAACAAGAGAGTTTTTGACTCACTGGCTAAATATTTCCCAGGCTGCAGATCTTGATTCCAGCTGTTACTTAGGAAACTAGTCAAATGCATAGTCAGATTAGTGATATTGTCAAAACTTTTCAAACACAAGGACCCATGAATGAATATATACATTTGGGAGCAAAAGTACTCTCCTCTTCTAAAGAGCTGCCTGTGCTTAGTCTGTCCAGAGTCTGAGCTATTGCCGAAAACTGTTTAGCTGGAAGATTTGATTGCTGGTCAGGGGCTCACCAAATAAGAGACAAGATGGTATCCTGGGAGGGAAAGGCAGAATCTGAACATCAGAGCTATGGTTTCTGATATAGGATGGGCCATTGTGCCACTGTATCAATTTGTAAAATCTACTCAATCCCCATGAGTCTATTTCCTCATCTGGAAAATGAGGTGAATTATTATATCCACTTTATAGCATTGCTGTATCAGGATTATCTAAGTAAACACACAGTTATGTTATTTGATTTTATTATCATTATGACTTGCCACTCAAAGTATTCAGCTTTAATGTCTCCAGTAGTCAGCATTCACATCTTGTCCAACTTTGGATGCTGGGTAGAAATGAAGACTGTACTTGTCACAGAGAGGGGGCTGTTTATTCTTTGTCATTGCCTACCACAAACTACAGGAACACCATTTGCCTATTAAGAGTTTCCTCATTCTTTAGGGTTTTTTTTAATGTTACTAAAAAGGGGTCTATCTTGATCTTACTAACAACTCAAATCTTTTAGAAATTTCAGTTTTTCAGCTTTTGTATTTGCTACACTCTCATCTCTGCCCCACTTATCTAAGGAAAGACGCACATTGTGGCTTTTGACTCAATAATGTGTTAATAAGGAAGAAACTTTTTATGTGGCTATTGTAAATGGGATTGTGGCTTTTTATTTGGGTTTCTGTTTGTTTTTGTTGGTATACAGGAATACAACTGTCTTTTGAACATTTATTTTATACCCTGAGACTTTGCCAAAGTCCTTTATCAGTGCAAGGTTTTTGACAGATTCTCCTGGGTTTTCAAGGTATGGAATAATGTCGTCTGCAAAGAGGGATGACTTAACTTCCTCTTTTCCTATTTGGTTACACCTGATTTCCTTCTCTTGTCTCATTGCTCTAGCTAGGACTTCCACTACTATGTTGAACAGGAGAGGTGGGAGTGGGCATCCTTCTTGTTCCAGTTTTCAGGGGAAATGGTTCCAATTTCTGTTGGTTTAGAAGTATGTTGGCTGCAGGTTTCTTGTAGATGGCTCTTACTATTTTGAGGTATGTTCCATCTATGCCTAGATATTCTAGGGTTTTAATCAAGAAGGGGTGCTGGATTTTACTGAAAGTTTTTTCTGCATCTAATGATATAATCATGGGGGTTTTGTTTTTATATCTGTTGATGTATTTAATTATATTTATGGTCTTATGGGTGTTGAACCAGCTCTGCATCCTGGGGATGAAGCCTACTTGGTCATGGTGGATAATTTTTAAGATTTGTTGTTGGATCTGGCTTGCTAGAATCTTGTTGAGAATTTTAGCATCTGTGTTCATCAAGGATATTGGCCTGTAGTTCTCTTTCTTTGTTGGATCTTTACTCAGTTTGGGCATAAATGTGATGTTAATTAGCTTCATAAAATGATTTGGGGAGAGTTTCATCTTCCTCAATTGCCTAGAATACTTTCAATAAAATTATTATCAGCTCTTCCTTGTATGTTTTGTTGAATTCTGCTGGAAAACCATATGACTCAGGGCAGTTTTTTGGTAGGTGATTTTCATATGACATAGCCAATTTCCTGGATTGTTATTGGTTTATTTAGGGTCTCAATTTCTTCTTGTTTCAACCTGG
>NW_007253064.1:499780-529780 GCF_000164805.1 Carlito syrichta
TTTTTTTTTTTGTCTTCTATGTCCCAAATTTGGGCTTTTATTTTGGTGCTCTGGATTCTTGAATCTTCTGCTGAAGTTGGGTTTTTGGTGGTCTTGCTTTTCCAGCTTCCTTATGTGATTTGTTAGGCTGTTAACTTGTGATCTTTCCATTTTCTTCATGTGTTTTTATAGAGATATGAATTCTCCTCTCAGTACTATTTTCATGGCATCCCAGAGATTTTGGTAAGATGTTTTGCCATTTTCATTTGTTTCCAGGAATCTTTAATTTTTGTTTTGTTTTATGTGTTGACCCAGGAATTGTTCAGCATCATGCTGTTCAGTGTTCATGTCTTTGTGGGTTTGGGGGGAATCTTTGTTGGTGTTGATATTTATTTTTATTCCACTGTGGTCTGAAAAGGTGCATGGCATTATTTAAATATTATGATATATGTTTATGCTTGATTTATGGCTGAGGATGTGGTTGATCTTAGAGTAGGCTCCATGTGGTCATGAGTAGAATGCATATTCTGTGGTTGTTGGGTGGAGGGTTCTGCAGGTATCAATTAATTCCATTTGGTCAAACATCACACTGAATTTCCAAATCTCTTTGTTGATTTTTTGTCCTGATGATCTGTCTAGAGTTGTTAGTGGGGTATTTAAGTTCCCAGTTATGATAGTGTTATAGTCCATTTTTTTTAAAGTTTACCTAGAAACTGGTTTATGAAAGTTGGTGCTCCTATGTTGGGTATATATGTGTTTAGGATGAATATTTCTTGTTGATGATTGAACCTTTTATCATTATGTGGTGACCTTCCATATCTTTTTAAATTTTTGACAGCTTAAAGAATAATTTGTCTGATATTAAGATTGTAACTCCTGCTTTCTTTTGTGTTCTGTTTGACTTAAAATTTGTTTTCCATCCTCTTACTTTTAGTCTGTGAGTGTTCTTTCTGATGAGATCAGTCTTTTGGAGATGACATACTGTTGCATTATGATATTTTATTCAATTTACCATTCTATGTCTTTCAGTGGGAGTGTTTAGTCTATTTACATTCAGGCTAATTAATGAGATGTAAGAGTTGATCCCTGTCATGAGGTTCTTATAGTTTGTTGTTGCTGTTGTTGTTAGTTTGTTTATTTGTTTGTTATCTTTCTTTTGATTTTGAGTTGATTTATGTGTGTTTTCAGTCTTTTCCCTGTGTTCTTAAGAAGGGTGTTGTTGTTCTTTTTTTCTTTCTTCTGTGTTTAATACTTTCTTCAGTGTTTCTTGTAGAGCTGGTCTGGAGGCAGTGTGAACTCTTAGGGATCGAATGTCTCGTAAGAATATTAATTCTTCACCGCTGATGAAACTTTGCTTAGCTAGGTAGGTAATTCTTGGTTGAAATTGTTTATATTTGAGAACTTTGAAGAGTGTACTCTAATCTCTCCAAGTCTGAAGAGTTTCTGTAGATAAGTCTGCAGCTATTCTAATTGGTATTTCCTGGTAGATAGTCTGGCCTTTCTCTCTTGCTGTCTTTAGAATTTTTTTCTTTTATACCAACTTTGTGTATGTGAATTACTATGTGTCTAAGAGTTGTTCTTCTCATTTATTGTCTTGCAGGGATTCTCTGAATCTCTTGTGTTTGAATGGTTGCATCTCTGATGAGATGAGGAAAGTTTTCTTGGATAATTTCATGGAATGTTTGTTCCAGGGTGGTCTCTGTCTCTCTGTCTGCCTCAGGAATTCCAATTATTCTTATGTTTGGCCTCTTAATATGATCGCTTATCTCTTGGAGGCTTTGTTCTATCTTTTTAGGCTTCTTTTCTATGTTTTTAATAGTTTGGATTTGTTCCATATTTTTGTCCTCAAGCTCTGAGATTCTTTCTTCTGCTTGGTTAATTTTGCTTTCCATGCTTAGCAGTTTTTTATTTATTTTATTCAATGTATTCTTTATTGCTATTATCTCAGTTATCTACTCCTTAATTCTTTCCTCTTATCTTTCCTCATTTCTGTTTATTCCCTCTATTAATATCTTGATATCTGGGTTTGTGGTTTGAGATCAGTCGTTCTGGGGGTCCTTCATTGTTTGAGTTCCAAAATCTGTATTCTCAGTTGTTCTCCCAGGGATCTGTATGAGACCCCTATTCTTCCTTTGGTTTTTCTTCTCTGTGCAGGTTTTCCTCCCCCCCCCAGCCCTTTTTTTTTAACCTCTTTTTAAATTCTGTTGATCAGTGATGGGGGAATAGCTTTTACTTCTGTTTACTCAGTCTCCTATTCCTCCTTATGTAGATCCTATGGCTTTGTTCAATTTTAAAGTTGGACTGGGGATGAGGGACTGTGCTTTTTGCAGCTTTGAGATTTAATTAAGGGGAGGAAACTGTGATTCTGACGCTATCTGCAGTTCTCAGTATCTACTGATAGGTGTGTGGGCTCCCTGGAATCCACTTTCCACCGCCTTAAAATCTGTCCATGCAGTGGAAGTGTATGTTTGCCCCCTGAAAGCAAAATGAGATAAGAAAAAGGAAAAGAATGGAAAAGGGAAGGAAGAAGATAAAGGAGAATGGAAAGAGAGAAGAAGAGGGACAACAGACAGGCATAGCAACTAACAAATAAACAGAGAAACAAAGACAGAAAAACAAAAACAAAAACATATAGACAATCATACAAACAAAAGCCCTGTTGATGTACTCACCCTCAAAAATATCCCTACACAAACAGAAAATTAAAAAATTAAAATAACAGAAACAAAGCAAATATGAAAATGTTTAGAAAGACAGAAAAAAAAGACAGAAAAAAAATGAAAACAGAAACAATTAAAAAAAACTTACTCTGTGGCTATTTCTGTAACTGCAGGTCTTTTTTGGCTACTGCTGACACATTAAGGACAGTCTCCAGTCCTTCCCCTCTACTCTCAGTGCAGGCTGATAGGGTTGTTCTCAGTGTGGGTTAGATGCCCCATGAACTACTGTTGGAGGAGGATGGATCAAATCCTGACTCACCTGACTCATCTTCTGCTGTTGCTGCTGTCAAGTCTCCCACTCAGATTTGACGTGTCTGTGCCTATTCCAGCTTGGGGAAAGGGGCATCTGTCTCTCCAGCCAGAGCTGGGTGTGGCAATGCAGGTCTCTGCCCAGTCCCAGGACAGAGAAGGTGGCACCAGTTGGCATCTCCTCACCAGTGGCAGGGCAGGGTTTCAGATTTCCGTGGTCTGCCATCTCCATGGTTCCTGGGGCTTGTGCTGATCTGCTGTCACAGGTAATGACATGGGCTGGATGCCAGGTGGTGAGGAGCAGCTGTTAACTGCTGTCTCCTCTCAAGAGAGCCCAAAGAATGACAGATGACCCTGTGTACTGGGAGCTCCAATCTCAGGGTGGTAGTGGGTTGCAGTCACCTCTGGAGGAGAGCCCCAGGCAAATGAATCCGCGTCTCCCCTCGACGGACTTTCACTCACCCACTGGCACACACCCACTAATGCAGAGAGTCTTTATGGACACTTGCTTTTGCAGAGACTCTCACACTCTGACCTGTTCCATTGCCATCTTGTCTCCTCCCATCTTGTCCCTTTCACATGAGGCTATGCCTTTCACGGAGCATCTGTGGGTAGCAGTTAATTTCTAATGTGACATGCTGACTTCAGGAAATGAATTCTCCCATCCTGTGTGTTAGACAACACATACAGACCCAAGGAAGATGCTTGTCCCCCTGTCAGTTCCAACTTTGGTCATGACCTTCAAATACATTCTATCCACTCAGCCCTATCTTCCTTCTTGAAATTTGCTGGAGAAAGTCTGGATCAGCTTCTCTCTAGTCTACTTCCTTCCCAGGTGTCCCTTCCCATCTCAGACCCCAGACATCACTCCCAGCCCCCACTTATCAATTCCCTATCCAATCCCACCATCAAAAGTCAACATACAAGTTACCTCATGCTGGCAAATGTCTGACCTTCTCAAGAGTATTTGCATTTGAACAGGGTGACAATATTCCTAGCAGACCTATATCTTTTCACTATTTTCTTTACCTCATAATTTATGCTGTCTGTTTATTCTTTTATTTATGAAACCCCATCTCCATCTTTTTTGCCTCCAAAACTGATAGCTACCTTCTTTAATTATGATTAATCACTGGAATAATTTTATTTTTGGTACTTGCTTTTCATCTCTTTGATTTTAACACTTATCTGGTATCTGAGTATTGAAACTTTCTTTTCTCCTCAGTCTCTATAAAATCTATCCACAAGTACTATAATATCCAGATATTCTCCATTGCAAGACAAACCTAAAATCTTGAATCTGAGTTAGAATTCTTTGGTTACAGTCCATATTCTTTTCCTTTCTTCCCTGCTTTCATACTCAACTGAATTTTCTTCCACATTTATTGGGCTTGTCAATAGTTTTCACTCTTGAAATCACATTGAATCTCTGATTGGCCTGGATTCCATCACCATTCAAGCCAAACACTCTCAAATCAATATTCAAGATTCCCATTATCTTTCTCTTAGTCTGCCAGTCACCTTCTTTAGAGAGTATCACTTCTTTATAAAGTAGGGAAGATAGGTGAATTAGACAGACCTATGTCCTGAGGAATGCCTGGATTTGGGGGAAGCCATGGGTCTTTTGAGCAATTGGATGGCATGATACCACTTGTTTGAGTGTTTTGTTTTTAATCTATCCAATCTATGATGCCTCTGTCACATGTGGAGACTCTAAGCAGGGACTTATTGTGACTGCCACCTAGAAAGGTTGAGAGATTTAAGTGCTCCAACTCACAAAGAGGCAGCTCAAGTGAAAATAAACATTGTGACATTTAAGAAGCAAAAAGAGCATTTACTTTGGGCCAGATGTGTCACTGCATATCACAGTAATGGACTGCTCTGTTTCTACTTCAAAGTCCCAGGTGATGAGCTGCAGCCAGTGACAGAGCTGGTCTTGGAGGCTGGTACCTGAGTTCCCATACCTTATATGTAGTTCTTTCCTCCTTTATTATTTGTAACACATTCTTCACAATGTGGCCAGCAGGACAGTGGATTTGCTGAAGAGGTGCCCTTAGCTTTTTTTGGAACCCCATTGAGCTCTCAGGCTGGCAAGCACAACTTTCTCTGTGGATTCTAATGCTACAGGTTTCTGGAAGATTCAGAATGTTTCCTCCATTCTGAGATGGTCAGTGTTCACCATAAATCAGCACAATATTTAGCATAGATTTATGAAATATGTGCTAAGTTTAAAGAGCCGTGATCAGTCATGTATAGACACATACACACACACACACACACACACACACACACACACACACACATGAATCTTGTCCTCAAGGAATAGCCTAATGCTATTGAGCTGTAGAGAAACATACACACATGCCAGTAAACAGACTGTAAAGTGAAATAAGTATTAAAAAACAAATACAAGCAAAATGGTGTGAGAACACAGATGAAGAAATAAGAAATTCTGACAAAGAAAAATGCTGTCAGAAATTGAGATAAGCCTTCTGGGGGAGCTAGAATTGCACTGTGTCTTGAAAAACAGATATCTATGTGGGAAGGGATGAGGAGAGAGCAGGGAAAGGAGACGGTTTTGAGGAGGAGGGAACAGAGTGAGAAAAGGGCTGTGGGTAGGACCAGGGAAGCAAGACTGGAATGTGAAGTGTGCATGTATAGGGTGACAGGCATCAAAGGTATGTTGAATAGTCTTCAAGTTTAACATGTATCCAATAAACAATAACAGTTGTGCGAAGCACAGACTTAACCACTGAGAAAGGGGTTTAGGGAACACCATGTGTGTGTGTCTAGGGAATAAAGTCACTTAGCCCTGAGCCTGCTTTGAAGCTGCCCATGACCATAAGTTTTCCATTGTTCAAGTTGTCTCTGACCATCTCTTTCTCTTGGCATTCCAGGTACTCATCTCACTCTCTTCTTCATGTGTTGAACTATGATGAAGTGGACTATCTGATACTTCCTTGTCCCTAATTCTTACCTACGTTTTTTCAGACTCTGATTGACTTCTAGTTCTCTGCCTGAGTGGTGACCTAATCCTTCCATGCTCTGGCCAGCCTTGATTGGAGTTTGTCTTCATATGACTACAGACATATTTTGCCTTGGTAAGTCTCATTTCTGCTAGATGTTTTTCCCTCCAGGCGCTCACTTTGTTGTTATGTAGGCACACAGTTCCAATGCCTGGGATGGCTTTCAGTGTTCTGGATGCGCCAGGAAAAAAAATACCCCAAATCTAAAAAACTCTTATCAAAAGAGTTCCAACTTCAATGAGTAATGAGGTTGCATGAATCCTAACTTGTGATTCCAAAGGATTGCCATAAGCCTCTTGATTTCCAAATGAGAAAATCATGATAAGCAGTTAATTAGCTCTTTAAGCAAAGGGAAGCCACCACAGACATTGCTGTGCACTCCATGCTCTCAGGAGAGGGAGGCTAGTGCCACATCCTGAAAAACTTGCAGCGCAAGCATGAAAATGGAGTTCATATAAATTCAAGTAATGTCCTTTGACTTTTCATTAAGCCGGGCATGTCCCAGTTACCCCTTGGGGACTTCCTTAATGTTATCATGGCAACATACAATTAAGTCAGATTACATTTTTTATATGCAGGGTGAGGTGCTACGATACTATTCTAAATTATTCATCAGTTCACTTTTCACAAAACAACCCAGATATGACTTTAAGATGTGCAATATTTTTAAAAAAATGGATAATTTGATATTGCCATATCATGTAAAGAAGCCTTTTCTTCCTTTCCCCTGGGAGAACAAAATACTTAATCGAACTCCACATGTGTCACTGTGCTTATCACAATTTACCGTATTACTCTGATTTATGTGGCAGATTGTGAACTTCTCGAGAATTCACAGAAGTTTCTTCCCCAGGGCTGGAATATTTTGGCATCAGCATTATAAAGCCAGGGACAGCTTTGCATAGGAGCTAAAACATGTATCTCTCTCTGTCTCTCCCTCTCTCCTCCTCTCTCTCTCTCTGTTTCTCTCTCTCTCTCTCTCTCTCTCTCTCTCTGTGCATGTGTGTAGGGGGAATTGACCCTTAGTAATAACATCACAGTCACTAAGAAGTCATTAAAGAGACTGATTAAATTAAGATACCTTGATACTTTCAGAATGGTATCACACTAGTGAGACTTAAGTGTCCTCCTTAATCTTCAGAAGAAAACACTTTATTTCAAAGAAGAGAGAATGAATTGGGATGCTGAGTTATTCAGTACAGGCTAGCTCCAGCAAGGCAGGACTTACTGTTGGGAGACACTCTTTCATGGGTCTCTTGTGCTCCTATAGATTTTGTAGAGTATGCCAAGATTACAAGACCCTGGTCACTCTTTATCTGGGGTACTTCTCAAAATTTATTTTCAGCAAATATCCTTGAAGGATGAGGTAATGTCTCCTCCAAGAAAGACAGCAGGCTTTCTTGCACATTACTGTAAAACCTGGGCTCCCAGGGTTAGTATTCCTCTCTTGTAGTGCATCCCACTTTGTGTGCATCATCCAGTTTACCTGTGCTGGCCCGGAGGTAATTGGGACTTGGTGACTGTGCTGATGCTCTGGCTGCTGATTTTGTTATGAGTAACAAAGTCTCTGACTCAAGAAAGCATCCATTAAATGGTGGATGTTAACTTGTTATCTTGCAAAAAGGGTAATATCTCAGGCCCTCCACAGACACTGACAATTAATGTGAAATGCTTGTAGTTGCCTTCTCAGTCGCTTGTCTATTCTGAAAATAAGATTCTTGTTGATGGTATATTTTATTTTCCTACACTCAGTCTTCATATGCTCTTAAGACAAAATCTGAGTAGAAGCCTTCTCTAGTCTTTGAAAAGCAGAGTCTAAAATTAAATCCCTACTTTGCCAGGTCTTCTCTACCAGGTTATACTTGGTGAGTCTTGACTCATTAACACCTGGTGGACAGGCTAAACAGAATGTCTTATGTGTGGAAAATAGTTGCTTGCTGGGTCTTACATGTTCAATTTTATGACATAATCATGGGTCGGCAAGAAGTCCAGATGCCTTACTTAAATACCCACTTCTGGGTCACATATGCAAATTCAGGGTGCTCTAGAAGCTGTGCCTTTGGAACTTACTTAGGTGATAGGATGCCAGGCACTCATTTGCAGGACATTTCTGTTATTCATGGGTGTATGCGAAAATACGTGAGCCTGAGCTCATGAGTAATTAAAACTGTCTCCTAGTATGAGATTTCTTCTCTCCTGTCTACCAGGATGCCATCATGTTGTGTTTGTTTTGAGAAGAAATGTTATTCTTTTTAGCATGGCTCTCCCAGCTAAAAAAATTTTTTTTAAAAGTTATACTTATGCGAGGTTAGCCTGGCCAAGGAGTGACAACAGAACTATACCTGCCATACTCCAACAACTATTCTTTATATACTAATTATCTCTTCTGCACCTTAGACTTATAATCTCTGAACCTCATCACAACCATGAGAACTGGGTATGATACTGCCTACTTTAAGCTCAAGGAGACAGGAGTTAACTGGATCACACAGCTGCTGCATGCCACAGCTACCATTATAACCCAGAGCTCTTTGAATTAAAAATATTTTCAATTATACTGGTGCCTCTTGAATCCCACTTTCTTTGTAAAGGCTAAGCAAGATGAGATGTGGTCTGAGAAATTCATGAAGACCTTCATTTCTCAGTCCAAACACCTCTTAAGCATCTATATCACTTACAGAATAAAGTCATCTTCCTACCTTTCAGTCAATTTTCTCTATAGTATTGCCTCAACCTTCTTTCCAGACACATTCTCCACCATTCACCCACAAACAGACCTTAAACCATAGGCAAGTGGAAATATTGGTAATTTCCTGTGGTGCCATCCATTTTTCTCACTCTGTGCTTTTGCTTAGTATCCCCAGGCTAAAACAGTTCACTTTTTCTCTCTCAACTCACTGAAAGCCTTCCATCCTTTAAGGTCTTAATTCATAAGTTACTCTATAAAGTCCTTTCAGAATCCCACAACTGGATGTGAATATTCCCTCCTTCTGACATAACACCCTTGTTCTATGTCTCAAGGCCCTGAACACATATGGCCTTAGTTCACCTCCTTTCTCTAGACTGTGTGTTTCTGAAAAGCAGGTTATCCTAGAAGCCCAGATCTTTCTTATGCTTTGGATCCATACGCTCCACTACCTATTAAACACCGCCCCCCCCCAGGAATTCTACAGGGAAATTATCAACCCAAATACAGCCAAAACTGACCTCCTCATCTCCCTTACAAGCATGGGCCTCCTCTAGTGCTCTCATCCCAGTCAAATACCCAAACCAAAAGTAGGGGTATAATCATCGACCCTTTTCTTTCCATCAGCTGTCACATTCAATCAATCATTGAATTTTATTGCAAGTACTTCTGAAGTACATCTCAAATCTAAAAAGTTGTCTCCATCTTCTCTGTAATTTCCCAAGTTCTACTAACCCCCATTTTTTACTCAGATTACCATAGAAGCTCCCTTCAAACTGATTTCCAAACTTCCAGGTTTCCCCCATCCAAACCAATTCTCACCAATATGGTATGAGCAAGCCTTAAAAATCCAAACCTGATCATGTCCATTTCCTACTCAGAAAACACCCCTGTCCAGAAATTGCCCCTCAGATCAAATCTAGGCTGGACACAGTGGCTTATACCTGTAATCCCAGCACTTTGAGATGCTGAGGCAAGAGGCAACATAATGAGACCCCATTCCTACAAAAAAAAATCAAATAATTAGTGTGGTGGTATATGCCTGTAGTCCTAGCTACATGGGAGACTGAGGTGGCAGGGTCACTTGAGCCTAGGAGTTTGAAGTTGCAGTGAATCATGATTGTGCCACTGTACAACCTAGGCAACAACAAAAACAACAACAAAAATCTAAACAAATTGTTTATATGACTCCCCAGTGACTATTTTGTACCTTTCTAGCCATATATTACAATTTCTTCTCCTTACCCTGTAGACTTTGGCCATTCTAAGCAGCATTAATTTCTTTGGATAAACAACCTTCATTCCCACATATTTTGCTCTTTACCACCAAGACTGCACAGCTTCTGCCCTTACCTTGATACACATGCTTTTGCCTGGCTACTTCTTGGCTCTATTTCAAGTTAGATATAATTTCTGAGAAGCTTCCCCTGACCTCACGGACTGGATTTGGTGCTTTCCAAAGTCCTACTGCAGCACTCTGTCCTCATGAGTCACAGCACAGTGTTATGATTGCTGCTTAACAGTCTGTCTCCCTCACTAGACTGGTTAGAGAATATCCATTAAAAGCTAGATATCTGTTGAATTTTTCCTGCAAGATATTTACCTTCTCAAATATATATGAACTCTTGGTAGAGCTTGGACTGATCAAAATGTAAATTATGAGACTCCTCAGAATCAAGTGAATGGAAGGTATACAAAAACTTGTCCATTTGATTATGTAAGAAGAAAACAGGTATGTTCTGTTCTCACTAATGTTTGCAGATACATGGATTGTTAGAGATATTCTTGAGTCTTTCAATTGTCATAATTTTTTTGGTGTTATTAAGTTAATAATATCTTGGTGGCAAGGAAGAGTTACTAGCTATTTTAAAAGGACTCAGAGAAAGTAGGAAAGAACCTGTCTGTGTTCCTGATGACATTAATTTATGAGGAAGGGTTGGAGGAGCAAGCCAATCAAATACTGGTTGCCAAATTACCATATATCACACAATTTACGAGGCAGTCAAAAGTGTTATTAAATTGGAGACCAGAACAACCTTCTTAATTCATCCTTATGACAGTGATTGTAATGACTCTAAGAACCTGGTTTAACCTGAGTTCATTTTATGAAAGGCCTTTCATTTTTAAAAATTACATTTATTGAATTTTAAAGGATGTTTGGTTTAAAATATATACAGTAAAGGTATAATAAAAAAAAGCCTCAATAATCAATCCACATTCTATCCTTGAATCCCCATCAGCATCTATGGAAGATATGCAATGGATTCTGGTTTTCACAAAGCTAGTATTGACACATTTCTTTTTCTCTGTAAGACAAAATAATTAATCCTCAGATTTCTTTTTTTGGGGGGGGGAGCAGGATTTATTCAGAGGACAGAGAAGATCCCACAGTGGGAGGAGACCTGAAGGGGATACCCAATCCTCAGATTTCAGATTTCATTAAGTAATCTTGCTTTTTTTTTTTCCTTAATGCTCCCATGGCTCATCATCTCTCACCAGATTCTAATTTTTCTAGTAATTCTGGAGAATTCAGTTGGCCTGACCAACATTTGGGCCCCTCCCTAATCCTTCTGCTTTGAAAGTAAAGTCAGAACTCTTGCACTAAAGAAGGGCTTGATGGTCAAGGAGGAGGCCTTGATCTTATAAAGTTTGGGGTCTCATTGATCCCTGACCTTATAGACTCAAGTGAAAACCATGAGTACTGTGTCACCTCTGCCTCCATTGCTGGAGTCTAAGGGGCTAAGATACTGTAGATGGAATAACCTTGCATGGTTCCTATCCCAGCCTCCAGACCATAGTTCTAGGCACAAAAGGGAAGCTCAATAACATGAATGGCATGAGTAAAAATATAATTTTATTTGTTCTTTTTTTATTTCTTGACTTTTGTAATTCACTAGTTTATATTGTCAATTCAAGAGTGATTAAGATAAACACTAGCTTATGGTATATTTCTTCATCTGAGGTTGTCCTGCCCAGGGCATTGCTATACTTGGGTGACATCAATAGGGCTGGTTGCAGTTCTACCAAAGCTCAAGTGGCAGTGAGGACAGCATTTCAGTGTGCCGTGTTCCCTGCCCTCAGTTTTCACAGCAGCTGGCTTCCTTGATGACAGAGTTTCCGTCTACTGTGCTGGAGTGACTTCTGGCTTTTCTGTGAAGGCTTGTAACCTTGAAGAATAAGGTAGTTTCTTAAATATCAAATATCAAATGAGTCTTTCCCCTAGAAAGACATATTTCTAGTAGCCCTCAAGTTTGGGGCCCTTTCAGGGGCACTAAGTGGCTTAGATTGTGGCCATGATATTGCAAGGAGTTAAAAATAGAAGGCCCATAGTGTGCCTCATGCCTAAAAAGCACTTATTAATTATCAATCCTCCTTTTTCTACCCTCCTTTCCCCCACCTCTGTTGGGGAAAGAAAAGAAATACAAAAACCAAGAAAGATTCCAAAATTGTGATGTCTGAGCTGAATCTTGAACAGTAGATAAGAATTATAACAAACTTATAATAATGTTTTGAATAGAAGCAACAACAATTAAGATACAGAGTTGAGAACTCAGGGAGTATAGGTGTTTGGAGAATCCTATGGAAGTCAATGTGAGGCAAGAATGGCCAGAACTAAGGGTTGAGAGTTAGGGCTAAACTTCTAGGTGGTGCTAGAGATCATAGACTTTGATCTGAAGTCAAGAAGGAGACATTGGAGGGTTTTAAGTGGTGGTGGAAAACAGAGTCAGACCTTCGTTTTTGAAATACCATTTACTCTGGATCCAATGTGGAGAATAGAATTCTGGGGAATTAGTTAGAAATCTGATGCAGAAATTTTACTAAGAGACACTGAGCCCTGAGTTAGATCAGTGCAGTAGTGAGAAAGAGATGCTGTTCCTGCCCTGCCAAGCTCTTCTGCTCTATAATTTTTATTTCTATTGAGGTTTTTGTGATTCCATTTCAGGAGTCACAAAATTTCTTTCTCTCTCTGTCTCTCAAGAGAGATAAAAGCCTTATGATAAGAGGTAGATCTCAGTTAGAATTGCAGGCATCAATAATGAGTACAGCAAGCTTTTTTGGGTGAGGAAGGATTTTAAGGGGCCCTAACATCTTACTGTTGCCCTGGTTGTCATAAGACCTTTCATGGCTCTGGTCCAAAGTGGCTTTCAGGGATCAACCTGTTGGTGCTCTGCCTCTCTACTGTATCTTGGGCTACTTACCCTGACCCAGCATGCATGTCCATCATCTCCAGCTAGACTTATAGCACCCAGACAGGCATTAGGAAGCTTCTAGAATCTCGAGTCTAGACAGCTTCCTTATAAGAAATGTATGCCAATTGTTGTCCTTTGCTTTCACTAGGATAAGCAGAGGCATTTATAAAATTTGCTCATCATATAGCTTCATGCTGCCTTTAAAACCAATGCTTTCATTCTCCCTAGAATTTTATAATCCATGAATAGTGATTTCTCCTTATACCCAAATGTGAAAATCTCTCCAAAAATATCCCTGCTACTGTCTAGCATAGCCTTGAATACTTCCAGCAACAGGGATCTCGACTTTCATAGAAGAACTTTCTAATCTAGGATAATCAAAATCCTAAATTTCTCCACCTATATTATTTTAAAAATCTTTTTTACTTTCTGAATGTTGGCCTTTGTTTTATTTTCTGAACCTTTTAGAATATGACAGAGCTGAAGATATTTACATTCAAGTCTTTCAGAGTCTTCTCTTCTTGAAGATGAACAACCTCTATACCTGGGATTATTTCCCCAATTGTATGGCTTCTAATCTCTCTACCATTTTCACATTTCTTTGTATATATGTAATTCTTTTTAGTGTGGGCCCATAGCTAGTTCTAGCTAGGGCAATTAACATCCTTATAAAAAAATTAGGTAAACCTAGCAGGGATTAACTGAAGGTGATTTGAGAGGAAAGCTCTAAAGGAAAGAAGTACAGGATAGGAAAAGGGCAACAGGAGACAGGGAGGAGTTAGCAATCAGGACTCTCTTCAGCTACAGACAGGCTTCTGCCATGTGCCAGTGGGGGTAGACGATAGGACTAGAGTCCAGGTGTCCATCATTCAAGCTTTTAACTCATTTACCCGGAGACACACACATGTAAAATCTGAAGGAAAGCTAATGATGGGTGTGGATTGGGTTATAACATCATTCCTGAGCCCATCACTGTGTGATGTCTGTGTTGTGAGACTCTTCTGTGGCTGGGAAGTGGGAGGGTGGAAAACCATTGTGACTGAGGGACCCTCATAGCAGTCTGGAGTGAGGAAGAGGCAGCTCTCCAAAGGAAGAACTGTTTCTGTTTCCAGAAAAGAGAAAAGGATGCCAGGTAGTCAAAATGAATAGATGTTCCCTGTAGAAACTGTTTGAGGAAGAAAAAGAAGTGAACAGAGTGACCAGAAAGTCCAAGATAAGCTAGTTCTTAAGCTTTAAGCAATTTAGTCAAAGTCATTGGAAAGGCCTAATTTCTCAAGACCAGAGGTCTGTCTCTACAAAGTTTCTCTCTCCTGTTTAAAGAATTGCATTCATACAGCGCTGGAGTGTGTTTTCTGAGCAACTATATAAAATAAAAGGCCCTAAACAGAGTCTGAGGCTCTGTTTAGGATAGAAAATGGAACATTCTGACCCTGCCCATTATCCCTTAAATGATGTTTCCTCTCTTTCCTGGGTTATGAAATTGCAGAGCAGGGGCTATGTGGACGTGTTTTTGAGATGATACTCCATGCTGTCTTCTAGATAGAAGCTGGGAGGAGAGGTCAAAGATCTGACTTGGCTCTGGACCCTTGGATTTTTCTGCATCCTGAAAAATTCTCCCTGATTTCAATTCACCGTAACATACCTAGAGCTTGACCTTATAATTGAATGGCCATTTAAAGAAGATTTTAATAAGCAATTCTAGTCCAAATATCCCCTTAATGTGATGTTTTGAAAAGTTGTTTCAGCCTCTTTAAGCAAAGCGCCTGCCTGTATTTTATCGTAATGATTTTCTCAATACCTCATCTCCCCAGAGCATTCTTGCATTGTAACTACCTTCTGTTTGCTGCTTAAGCTATTTATTAATCACATTCTTTCCTATTCAGCCCTAACCAGGAGGAATGACAATTTTAGGCATTTCTCAGTTACCTACTGTAAATTGGCCCAATTACTATATGATCTTATAAACTATTCCTTAGGGTGTTTCACCCACTCCAGCACTGTAATTGGTTTGCTAAAAAGGATAAAGAAAAAAAAAATCAAAACAAAACTGGGTCTTAATGCTGTGCTATGGGAATTTGTTGAAGTCTAACTTTTCTCTTAAATGGTTAAAGGAGTTTAAGGTGTATATCATTATTGCAGCAATCACATTTAATGAACACATAATGCTCACCACAATTTTAGTGAGAAGATCCCATTTTTGACGTTTATAAACTTGGAAATGGAGGCTCTTTGTCTTCCCATGCAGGCTAGGCTGTGGGATTGAAAATCTAAATTAAATGCAGTCACCATTCACTAAAGACTGGAAGATATACCCTTCACAATCAGGGCACACGAGTATTATTTACTTTGCCTTTCTAGAACTCTACTCAAGCGGCAAGGTGTTTGTCCAATATCCCTGCCTCCCCACAAGAGGAGAAGCCATTTTTAAGTTTCATCACTTGCTGCACTGAGGGAACACAGTGCCCTTGTAAGATGCTGCAGACTGAGCTCGAAGCCACGTGAATGGAGAGCAGGGTATGTGGGTGTCAACCTCATCAATCAGGTGATTCCCTAGATTGTGTCTTGCAGTGGTCTTGACCACTGAGGACTGTGGGAACTGGGACACTGTGCCCTGCGGCATTGGAACCTAGATTTTATAACATCAGACTATTTTTGGAAAAGCAAATTAGAAGCAGTAGATAAGACTATGAGAGAGATAAAGAAGCCTTCTACTTGTATCATTCATGTTTCCAACTTTCCTCAACTCACTTTAGGTTTCATCTCCAGAAAATCCTTTCCAAACTCCAAGTCTGAGTTTACAACTCTGCTTTAAGCTGGCAGTATCACATACCTCCTAGCACCTATGACATTGCATTGAAATGAGTCACTTATGTTCAATTTCTTCCCCAAGGCAGGGACTCTGTCTCATTATCCTGTGCATCACTGACGTGGGGTCAAGGCCTGGCATCTGCGATATGATTGTGAAACCTGACTTGGTCTCAGGACTTGGTATCCAGAGGAACTCTTTAGGCAGGATCACAATGAGGTACAATGGACTCCCTGGGTAAGAGTGCATGTCACTTCCATCTGAATCTTTGGTATGGAACGCAAAAGAGAAAAAGGAGGTGCTGCTTTGGGACATGGGCCCAGCCTGTTGCTGAAGGCTTACTGAGTAGGCTGCCCTGGTACCAGTAACGGGTATGTTTTAGGCATATGGTAACAGAAAGTTCTCGATGGAACAAGTGAAAAGCAAGACTGGTGGAAGGGAACCCAGACAAAGTCCTTCTTAGAACTCTGAGACAATGACAATGATGTAGTCAGAGGCCACAAGTCATCTCTGTGTAGTCAGGGAGCTGCTGTTCACAGGGTATGTTTAGGGACATTAGTGACCCCCTCCTAATCTGTGGGAGCATTGCTCCCCAAGTTTCTTTGGGAGCATCAATTTCCCCTCTAATATTGAAATATTGGAGAGAAAGCCCCATAGTCATTGTTTTCTTTGTGTTCATGTGGTCTCTTAGGCTTTGCTATAAGTATTGGTAATTAGCTGAACTTCTAAGGCCTAAACACAAGGGTTAGAATTCCAAGTTTTTTTCTTAAAGTTACCACTGTAATTGGCATCATCTATTAAATGTACTGTATCATTCCTCACTGTCATGTCTTTAATTATGCATTGTGGAAGGATTTAAATAACAAGTTTTATTTCTAAAAGCCCACACCAAGTCTTCCAGCATTACTAATAGAAATCCCAGGGAGGAAAGTCTATATTAAAATAGAAAATAAAAAATGCACAAACTGCACCAAGCCAATGTAATGGAAACCTTGCCAAAACTTAACAAAACATATGCATAATATTTTATTAAACTTAAGAAACACACATAAATTCCTCTGTGGGATCCAAGTATATTAGTAATAGACATACCATAAAACTCAGTTATTCAACAGTCATAAAAGATAGCATAAATCAAGTAAATGCTTCCATTTTAAAGAAAGCATTTCAAAATGAAAGAAAAGACACATTTACTGTATAATTGCAACTGAGACAATGACAGTGATGTAGTTAGTGGCTACAAGTCATCTCTGCATAGCTCTAGATCTAGAGGTGAGAGTGAAAGTGGGTGCTTTATTAGTCGATGATCTCCAGAGAAATAGAACCAATGATATATACATGTATATGTGTGTGTGTGTATATATGTGTGTGTGTGTGTGTGTGTGTGTGTGTATAGTCATCACTTGGTATACATGGGAGCTAGGTTCCAGGACCCTTACATATACCAAAATTTGTGCATATTTAAGTCTGCCCTGAAAAACCCACTTATATAAAAAGTCAGCCTTCTCTATACATGGATTTTGCATTCCTTAACTACTGCTTTTTTTGATCTACAATATTTGGTTGTACTGGACCGGCACAGTTCAAGAAGGGGGAGCGGGGAGAGAGACACAGAGAGAAGAATAGACTGATTTAGGAATTGGCTTATACGATTATGGAGACTGAGAAGACCCAGGATCTGTAGTTGGCAAGCTGGAGACACAGGGGAGTCAAACGGTACAGATCCAGTCTAAGTTCAAAGAACCAGGAGAGATGATGGTATAAAATCCAGTCCGAGTCTGAGTCTGAAGACAGGAGAGGACTGATGTCTCCATTTAAAGGCAAGCAGAGGGAGAGTTTTTTCTGACTTAATCTTTGATTTTTTTTTAATTTTAAAGATGTGGGGTACAATTCAGGATTAGGTAAATAAGTAGTCATCTTACAGGTAAACTTTTAGCCTCCTTTTTGTCCCCACTTCACCTGGTTTGAGACCAGGTACGCTTATTCACGTTATATGTCCTCCTCCCCAGCCAGTGTCCCACTACTGTCAAACCCTTTTTTATAGTATTATGATAAACGTTCAGGGTCCGCTTATGAGTAAGAACATATGGTACTCAGTTCTTTGTTTCTAGGATAGATCACTGTGTATGATAGACTATCTAAATTCATCCAACTTGCTCCAAAGTCCATAATTTTGTGCTTTTTATGGCTGTGTAATATCCCATTGTGTATTCCTAAAAGATCTAAAAATCATCCTTCCGTATGATCCAGCAATTCCTCTGGGAATATACCCAGAGGAACTCAAATCATTCTATGAAAAAGATACCTGCACACACATGTTTATTGCAGCATTATTCACAATAGCAAAAACATGGAACCACCATGCCACCCATCAAACATGGATGGGATTAAAAACGTGGTACTTCATCTTTTAATTTTATTTAGACCCTTTTAATGAACTGAATGAGGCCCACTCACATGGGGGAAGGCAAACTGCTTGATTCGGTCTGCCCATTTAAATACTAATGTCATCTAGAAACACTCTCACACACATAGCCAGAATAATGTGTGACCAAATACCTGGGCTTTTCAAAGTCCATTCAAATTGACTCACAAAATTTGCTATCACAGGTGCTGTGTCCTGGAGTACTCCAGCAAAGGAAGGACCTCCATCTGATTTTTCAGTGGTGGGTGTATAGTGTTTGTACGATACCACACACACAAAAATTGGAGTAGTCACTCTTGGACTGAACATAAAGTATACAACGTGGCACTCATAGCTTAACTTATTAGCATGCATTTTTTTTCTGTCCTGTATTTGACATCTAAAGTAATTCTTATAGATGCCTGGGTGTGATTATAAATAAAATATAATAGAAAAGACAGATAAATTGATATCAAAAGAAGGACTATAACTCTTAACTATAAGATATTGCTTTTCCCAATAGAAGAAGCTCACAAAGTCAGCAAATGAAACCAGGATTCTTAACAGCCACTTGACTCTATATTCCTGGCTAACTCAAAGTCACTTTGTACTTTGTTACTGCACTTCTTAGGTACATATTTGGATGGTGAGGAGTCAATTTGTTTGAATAGATTCCACAGGAATTCATGACTCTTTCTTACATCATTTTAATCTACCAATCCAGAAGTAGTATGGCATAGGGCTAAGGAAAAATCTTCCCAGGTTGGGGGATTGAGATTAAAAAGCAATAATTGTGTGAAGAGAATTGCTATTTTTTTGTCTTGTTCTACCATGAACACATCTCAGGAGATGAGCCTCAATGACTCAAGTAGCAAAATGGCATTTGCATGACAAAACTCTTCTAGGATGGAGTGAATGAAGGCTGCCAAAGAAACAGTGGTTTAATTCTTATGCAGCAAGGCATGTAGCTTGAACTTGAGTGCCCCTATCCCTAGGGATGTACAAAGATGCAGAGCAAACTTGGCATCTTATTGAGGCATCAATTTTGTCTAGTAATTTTGAGGAAAATAATTTTACATGAAGTCAACCAGATGCTTCACTGAGTAGAATACTTAATTTGCCATTTTAAAAAATTGCAATACATGATTTCAAATAAATTTCATCTTATAGCCAGCTGGGATGGGTTATATCTCTTTTCCTTCAGATTGAGTATGCATCTTCTTTGTAATTAAAGATAGTTAAGTGGAAAAGTTTGAGAATTCTAGTAAAGGGTATTTGCAGGTAAGAGATTTGTTTCTATTGTCCAATATTTTGTTGATTTGCTGTTTGACTCTGGGCAATACATCTGTCTTCTCTTAATTGTGCCTTCTCATCTATAAAGATGAAATAAAGTTTTATTTGCCTAGAAACTTCAGGTTGAACCAAATAATTTCTGGAAAATCTCTGAGCTGTGGGTTCTTTAATTTTCACTGGGTTTGAGAAGAGTGAGAAGCCCTGATGACATTTGTGGTGTGGTCCATTTTTCTACCCCATTCAACTGAGGATTTTAATTGCCCTGTACTTCTAGGTCATAACCTCTGAGAATCATCTTCAGAATGTACCAAAAGAAACAGAATCTCACTTTTGGTGAAGACAGCTCCTCCACCCCTTTCTCATTGGAAAGAGTGATTGCAACCCCCCAGCAGTTGACAAGCTCCAATCAGCCTGGTGTAGGTGGCTGTGGAAGCAAAGCCTTATTAAACATAACCCATGACAGATTGAAGTGCTGTGAACACTTGCTAAATGGTTTGGCAAAGACACAGATCCTTTTGCCAAGTAAAATCTGGAAACTACACATCTGAAATCCATTATAGAATAGCTTTATACTGAGGTCATAACTGATTTGGATATTCTAAAAATTATCATGCCACTGACAAGTTTTTCTGAAATTTGTACAGAAAATGGGTTCTTTTTAGGTTTCCAAGGCATTTTTGTTTTGAGGAAATCAAATCTGAGTGAAAATTTACTAAAATGTAATAAAGACACATTTGAATTGCTTGGGACAATCTGTGAATGCAACTGGTAGTTTCTCTCTGAATTGCAAAACTGCAGGAAAACCTGAGAGGTCAACTCTCTAGGTGTCTGTCTTCATGAAAGACTGAAGGTAGGATAGTAACTTTCCATCTGCAGTTGTTTTACTGGAGTCTTTTACTCTGAGGTGATGAATTCAATGTCCTAGCCATTTAGAAGAGCTTGATACTTGCTGCTATGCTGCATTCTTGGACAAATCATTATATAGCACTGGGTCCAAACCCAGGCATTGTCATCAATGATCTAAGGAGACTGCCTTTGCCTTGATGGAAAGTCTGTACATTTATCACTTATTTATCCAACAAGTATTTTTGAGCACTTACAATATGTCACATACCATAGAGTCTGATAATCTAATTCTTCCTATTTACTCCTAAAAGCAGATTTAACCAAACCTATTGGCCTCATTGGTTTGAGAGCCAGGGAATATTCAGTTCTTGTTTCTGCTTTTCCACCTGACAGTTTTGAACAATGAATCACCTTATAGTCCAACATTTGAGTCAGACCATCTGTCTCAGTGTCCCAGTTATTTATGACAATCCAAAATGATGACCTGAGACTGGAACCTTGCTTCTCCTATAACTACAGTCTACTATATTCTAAGTTCAGTTGCACTGGAATCCTTGGGTAAACTCTAGAATTTTGTATAGCTACAAGACTGACAAGAATTTCTCAGTAGACTACAAGTTTCAGGAGGGCTACTATGATATCCTATACTTCCCCTATAATAGCACTTGACAGAATGCACTGTGGCTTCTTATATAACTGCCTATTACCCCTGCTAGGCTGGAATCTCTCAGAGGTCAGGGGTGGCATCTCCTTTCTTCATTGCTGTATCACCAAAGCTTACACACATATCTGGGTACCTGGTAAGTACCCAACAAATACTTATTGATTGACAACAAACTTTATTACCTTTGATCTTTTGATCAATTCTAGCAAAGAGAAAACAAAATTCTCCAATGATACTTATTCCCCCTTCTTTGATTCTAATGTTTTATGAACTCATTGTAAAGTCAGAGGATAGGGAGTCAAGTTAGAACCCTCAACAATGTATATTTGGCTACTGCTCAGAATGAGATGTAATTTCAGGGAACTAATTTTACTTCTAATAACAGGAAGACATAAAACAATACAACTTAAAATGTGTTGTTTTTAGGCTCAGTAAATAACAATGTAAAGGCTTTAATATTTTAGTGAAATACCACTATTTCCAAGAATGAGTCATTTAATCAACTTCTAGAGTAAAGGCCAAATACTTTCTGCTGTTGCTTTTTCATTTTCACACCTTTCATTCAGATGATAGTAAATTTGGTCATATGGGAAGAAATAATAAACAATCAAAACAGCAAATTTTTTTCCAATAAATTCTTACTTAGGCTTATGGCTTATTCCAGAATAAAATTGTATCATCTTCTTCCTATGACAAATGGAAATGTATGGTCAAAACAACCAACTTTGCCTTTAGCAAATTCTTGTGGTCTCATGTAAACATAGACAATGCAGTTTAGACAGTTTTGTCTATAGATACTGACTTGTTAGAAGCAAAATAAGTGACACATACATTTTAATGGGCGATTCACTGACAATTGGGATTGCTTGAAAAGCAGAGCTGAATTGGAGATAATAATAAAAATTGTGGAACTTGAGGAAAAATTTTGAACCAAACTGCAGTTGTCTAATGATTATTGAAACCCTTCTTCTCTTCTTCTACATACAAGACCTAACAGATGTAAAGTTGAATAGATAGTCATGCCTCTAAAGACTTTGTTCAGTGGGAGACACATACATATATCTGGAATTGCAGTGCTCGGTGCTCTGAGAGAGTTTTTAGCAGAGTGCCAAGGAAGCACAGAGAAGAACTGGATTCACGTAAGAGTTGACATCTGAGCTAAATCTTCAAGCTGAATTGGAAGTCTCCTGCTAGAGAGAAGGGGACAGAATTTTTTAAGCAGCAGTAGCAACAGAAAAAGAAGTCAATATAAAGACATCAAAGAGAACATTGTTGGTTGATTAACATGTCATTTCATGGAATATCAGATATCTCTTATTCATGACTATTTTAGGTTTCTGTGAGAGATCTAATAGATCTACTATATTTCATTTAAGAAAGAATATTAGAAATTGCTCTCAAAATTATTTTGAAGTCCTAGGATAGTAGATTAGAATGTGAACTTAGATGTTTTTCAGTTTAATTGTTAGGTTTTTCCAGAGAAGAAAACTGAACCACACACACACACACACACACACACACACACACACACACACACTTCCACATACAGTTCCCAAAAGTCACAGGACTCTTTCTGAAGAAATGCAGTAAACCAGTAAACCTCAGAGCTATGTGATCTCCATCCAGGAGTTTTCTCTTGTACTAGTTAATTAATTCACTTAAATTATTTTCTACCTCAGGGATTTCCATAATTTTAGATTTCTTAAACTGATAAAAGTTTATCATGGTTTTGATAAAAACAATAAAGACATCAAAGAGTTTGGTGTAATGAGGAACATTGAGGAGTGTTCAGGAGGAAGGATGATCTCATGAAAATATAAACAGCAAAGTTCACATGAGAGCTGAAGGATGAGGACAGAGATGTGGTTGGCTCTACTCAGGGAAGAAGCCCAAGTGGCATGATGAGAAGTGTGGTGGGTACACAGAGCAATGGAGTGCACAATGTGGAGGAATTTCAGCTTTCTAATTAATGAAACAATACCTTTTATAATGTTAAGATACTTTATGTGAGGGACAAACACGAGTTATCTTGACTTAGAGGTCAGGAAAGGCTTTCTGGAGAAGTTGATATCAGAAAGATAAATAGGAGGAATCAGGGGAAGTGGGAAGGAAAAAACATTCTGGGCATAAAGACTATCCTGTAGAAAGACAGGAGTGAAAAACAGGAGAGGAGGAGGGGAAAGGGCAAGGGAGGGAAAGAATGGAAGGACAAAGAAAGGGAAAGAAGGAAAGAGGAAGGGAGGAGAGGAGAGGGTGGAATTGAGAAGGGGAGGGAACACATTCTTGAAACAGAAAGTAGTTGAATATGACAGTAAGTTAGGAACAGATGTTAAAATGGGGGGTTGGAGGAGATGAGCTTTGAGATGAAAGCAATGGCTAGATCAAGCAGGTCCTTGTAGGTAGTCTCAGGATGGGGAAACCTTTGAAATGTTTAAAACAAGGAGGTGATATGATCCACTTTGCAGTTAGAAAAGATCATCCCAGAGATTTCAGTGGAGAACCTACAGGAAGCCAGGGGATCAGTTAGTTGCATATTAGTTTAAGAAAGAGGTGATGGTAGCCCAAACTAAGATATTTATTGACAAGAGAGCTGAGGACATTAGCATGAAAGGGAGACTAAATAAGGACAACGGAGTTTTAGCTCAGTAGGGAAGAAAGTGATGCCAGGCATGCATCCAGAGAGAGCAAGAAGTGCCAGAGTCAAAGAACTGGAAGGTTCTGTGGGTTGAAGATCATTTGTGAGTGGTATGACAAGACTCATGATAAAAAAAAATGGTGCTTAGAAGGCAATGTATAAGTTGTTTTTTATTTCAGAAGTAAAATGGTTACTGGCAATAATAAACTGTCCCTGATGTGAAGCTAGGAAAGAGAAATGGAAAAGAAGGCACCCAGGTGAGGAAAACTTGGATGAGTGAGTGCAGTATTGGAAGGCCATCGCCTGAGACTGGAGCTCTGGAGATCTATGTCCCAGAGAAGAGTACTGTGGGTCAGTGGCTGCAGCCTTTTTAGACTGAAACATGATATGGGAGTGGATAGATAATGATGATAAGGGGCAGAAAATGGTCCACAAAGAGAATGACACAAGTTTTGAAGAAGCAGAGAACTTTTTGCAGAAAAACAGTGAAGACATAATCCAGAAATAGTATTGAGCAGCTGCTATTAAGAATCAGAGGACGTGCAAAAAAGAACCGTCTCAAGATGAGAGGGAAGCAGAAGGGATTCTTCAGGAGAAAGTCACATTTGTGGTAAGGTAAGAAGGTGAAAGGAGCTGTCTTTGAAAAGACTTAGACCACGTGGGACCTGGATTGGGCTCTGGAGGACACAGATTTAGAAAGGAAAGGGGAAGATGTCGACTGAAAAACTAACATTAACCTGGATGTGAGGCATGTGGGTTTTGACGGCTGTCAGGTTTCCAAAACTGCTGTAAGGAGAGGGTTGCTCAAGCTTTTAGAGAGGTTTAGCTGTGCATACTTTTATTAAACATGAAAATAATAAGCTACCAGTTTCTCTTCATGGACTTTGTGTATTTAGAACAGAAGTCATAGCTTTGTGGTGGTGCTGCCAGTTGGCCTTATTTCTGACCACAGCTAAAGGATGCCAAGAAATAGGGTAACTCTGGAGATCTGTGTCCTAGGCACAAGCCATTGGCTGTATTACTGACTCCTCAAGTTGGTAATGATGAGATATCTATATACAATGCTGCAATAGCCAGAATGAGGTCACTAAAATATTTTTATCTCTAGACTTTTTCAGAGACTTCTTCAGGAAAGATATTTTTTCTCTATTTGTGTGTTTAAAGAAATAAGCTATGACCTTGGGGGAAGACAGAATTAAAGATCTGGCAACAACATTTGTCATAAATAATGAATGAGAAAACATTAAAAAATTAATTGGGAAAATTAACTATCAGTGTAGTACTTGTGCAAATTGGCTCATGGGAGTTGTGGTAGGTTTGCCTCACTGATGAGCTGCCTATATGAAATTCTCCTCCTGTGGCATTCTCAAGGCATTGCTTAGATTCTTCTCTTCCCTCTCTCATAGCTCCTTCTCTTTTATCCTCTCATCTGTAAGTCCCTAATTCCTTTTTCTTTCTCTCAAATCTATCCCACTCACAAAGCCAATCTTCACAAAATATTAATTTTTCTCTCCTTTATTTTTTTAAAAAAATTCATGAAACATTCTTCCCATGCCTCTCTGTTATCTCTACTATACATTCCAAGACCCAGCCCCAATGCACCTCCTCCAAGGAGCAACAATTTTTCATTCAAAACTCCATCTCTTCATCTTAGCATTTGTTTCCAAAGAACCCACAGAAAGTTGGTACTGGGAGTAGTCCAGAAAATCAGGTGATAAAATGGGATTTTGGGTCACTAGCCACCAGACTGGCAATAAAGACCAAATAAAGGGTACACAGACAGCCCTTGGCCAAAAGTTGTATTCCACTAGTCAAAACTTCCACTAGTGGTGAAATGAAATGGTGAATTGGTGAAAGGAAATGTACTAGCATGCAGGATGAACCAGGTTTTGAGATCAATGTGTGATAAGTAAACAACATCTGTCAGGGTGGTTGGATTGGATGGTTACTGATGCTTTACAGAGAGATAATTGAAGATGAGAAAATGCAATAGAAAGCCAGGTATGGAAGCCAGAGGGCATCTTTGGATGCACACAGAGAAGATCTCATCTCATAATAATAATAATAATAATAATAATAATAATAATAAAAAAGCTATGACTTAATAGTGATAGTGCCTGATCTTAAAGACTGTTAAATGCCTAAACATGGCAGGTCTATTTTGTTAAAGTCCATCCACAACTAAGAATATTGCCCAGGGAGATGGTTAAGTCCCTTGGAAGAAGGACTATGTGACACCAAGGCATGGTCAATAGTGGTTTCCCAAGTGCTTCCCCAAAGGGACCTAAGGTCATCTTATAAGTAACTTCACTGGGGCAAGGAGAATACCAAGACATCCCAAGGACTATTGGGCATTGGATTTGAGTTGCTATTGATACTTGAAGATTCAAATTATATGGTCCTTCTGTTAGAGTGCAGGCATATGGAGTAAGGAATCCTGTACAAGGTCTAGTGGCCATTTCCCTCTTCTTGAGTATACAGTTGGGCTTGACATACTTGGCAGTTGGTGCAAGCACCATACTGGGGAATAAGTCTGTAGAAACAGAACTACCATAAAAGAAGAGAAGGACCTTCTTCCCAACCTTTCATACCTCTGCAGCCAAAGTGAGCCAAAACCAATATATCCTAGAGAGGATGGTTGAGATTAGTGTCCTACCTAAAGAAAATCTAAAGGAAGCAGAGGTTGTGATCCCCATCATTATTTCCCTTTTATTCTTAAGTCTGCTTTTTGTAAAAACTGGATGGAACTTGGGAGATGATGGTACATTACCATAAACTCAACAAAATGGCAATCCCAATCACAGCTGCCTTGCTAGATGTGTTATCTTTTCTGGAGCAGATTAATATAGCCTCAGGTATACTATATACTTTGGTGACTGTTCTTTTCTATTGTTATTACAAAGAATGTTCAGAAACAGTTCACAATCACCTCATATGGAATGGAAAAACACATGCATTTTTATTCTTGCTTCAGGGCTGTGCTAACTCTTTTACCCTGTGTCACAATACACTATGAGGAGCTCTAGACCAAGTGCTGTCCAATAGAAATATAATTGAATTACAAATATAATTTAAATGTTCCAGTAATCACATTTAAAAAGAAAGAAAATGAGTAAAATTAATTTTAATAATTATCTTTATTTAATTCAGTATTTCCAAAATAGTATATTTTTAACAACAAAATCCATACACAATTATTAGGGTTTTTATTCAATGTCTTCTGCATTTCTGATGTGTTTTATTTATTTATTTATTTATTTATTTATTTATTTATTTATTTATTTACTTTGAGTTGGAGTCTCACTCTGTCACCCAGACTGGAGTGCAGTGGCCACTCCCGGCCACCGCAGCCTCGACCTGCTGGGCTCCGGCGATCCTTCCGCATCAGCCTTCCACGTAGCTGGAATTACAGGCGCGCACTACCATGCCTGGCTAATTTTTTGATTTTATTGTAGAGATGAGGTCTTGCCTGCCCAGGCGGGTCTCGAACCCGCAGGCTCAGGCAATCCACTCACCTCAGCCTCCCAAAGGCGCAGGATTACAGGCTGAGCCACCGAGTCAGGTTTCTGATATGTTTTATACTTACAGCATATCTCATTTCAGATGCTAAATTTTCATAGAATATACTTAATCTCATTCGATATACCTTTGAAAAAGTAGATCAGCATGTCCAATTGTTTCAAACATACTTAAAAGATACCTGATAACTGAATCAATTATCAAAAGAATAAATTTCCTTTAATAATTGTATCCACATTGACAAAACTGGTGTATCTTTTTAAAAGAATTGATATGACTTTGATGCAAATGTGTATCTGTTTCAAAATTAACTGTTCAAGTTAAGCAAATTCATTAACTCGTCCTCAGTACTTTTAAAATTTAATTCATAAGGATGTGCATAAATTGAGATACAACCCTAATTTATCAATATCAAAAAGTGTTCTCCAAATTTTTCTCATACTTTTTGTAATCAATTGATATAACATTTTTGAGTACAATTAAAATCTTCATATGTTGGAAAATATATAAAATCATTATTATTGATTTGTATCATGAAAATTTACAATTTCGACATAAATTTGCATATATGTGTACTTAGGTCATAAATAAGCTTTAACTTTCCTCAGAGCTTCAAAACTGCTGTGTGACATCAGTGAGAAAATGTAAATCACATTGCCAGTTTTTGTCTTTGCTTATTTAATATTTGGCAAACATTCATTTTGTTTTAAGAAGTTTATAGTTTACTGCAATTGAAGTTTATAGTTCAAAAAAATTTTTGTACAACTCTTCCATGACTCAACTGATGAATATAAGATTACTACATTCATTGTCTTCTATTTCTGTAATAGGTTCTATAACCTGGAGACAATTCATAGCTTCTTTACACATACACTTCATAGTTTTAACAACTACATCTATAATAATTTTCCTATAATTTGCTTCAGAAAACTGAACACAAATATTTCCAGTATGCATCATATAGTAGGATAAATTAATAAGAAAAATAATCCATGTCTTGTTTTAAAATTCTGGTCAATCAAATTTTGACTTAACATAGTTGGAGTATTATCTATGGTGATAGAAACTAATTTTTCATATCTAGTTGAAAATTTTATTTGACAGATATAAAACATTTTAAAAAATCTACTTCATGAATCTGATTTTTTAGGTTTGAAAACAGAATTTGTTTATAAAATTAGAAGTCATATAAGACAAAATATACCCAAGTATTAATTGGGCTGTGTCTCTTAATTTTGCATGATTCTTCTAAAGCTAAGTAAAAGTACTTGCAATTTTTCAAATTTGAATTCATTTATTTTTGATAGTGTTAGAAAGGTCTAGTATTCTAATTAAAATTGTTTTATTTCTTAATTGAGGACCTTTCAATATTTGTAAAATATTTTTTCATATCTTCCTTATAATTTTTTACTTTAGAGATGGGTCTTGTTTTGTTGCCCAGGTTAGACTGGAACTTCTGGGCTCAAGTAATCCACCCAGTTCAGCTTCTCAAATAGCTGTGACTACAGGTGCACACCACTGCGCCTGGTTTTTCATAATTTTAAAATAAACTTTCTGCAACTAAAATAGTAAAGTCTTTAACATCTCTAAATTGAAAAATCATTTTCTATTTTGTGTAAGAATCTAAGACATTTTATAGCTGGCCAAAGTTACAAACTCATATCCTGTTAAGTCTCTTACAAAATTATTGTTGGAAATTGAATTCTAATATCAGCTAATTAATTTTATTGATTCCTTTTTTACTGTTGAGAGGAAATTTGCTTATCAAATTCACTATATATTGGCTGAAAATGTCTCAGTATTTCTCACTTTATTATCTTGAGAATTTTGTTACACAGCAGCTTTTTTGTTTTGCTTTGCTGCAGCAAATTGCAATTGCTTTTCATCATGAAATTTGTGACATACTTTCTTCCAGTCTTTTTTCTTTACTTTTTCAATTGTAGCACTAGCTTTTGCATTTTTACTCAATCCTGCATCAACAATATGCCTTCATTTTGATTTTTAAAAATTACCCAGATTTATTTCTTTAAACTTAGAAAACTAGTTTAGTTATACTATAGCTAAAATAAACATTTTAATTTAACTACCAGTTATATTTATATAGGTATCATTACAATGTTTACAGATTACATAAAATATTTAAATAGATACAATACTACACTGATGGCTTGAAAAAACAATTGTCCTTAATTTGTTGACATTCACTCAATGTTTATGTGTAATACTAGAAATTAAGCATATCCCTGATACATGTTCTATAATACAGTAATATTATATTGCTCCATAAGATGGTTATCATGCCATACAATCCTACCCAAACAGTGAAGCTATGTTTAAGAAAAACTTACTTTACACTGTTTAAGTCTTTAAATTTAAATTCACTAAAATTAATTCAAGTTAAATATTCAGTTTCTTAGTTGCACTAGTCACATTTCATGTGCTCAGCAGTCACATGGGGCTACTGGATGCCATAATGGATGACACAGATCTAGAACTTCTGAACGTTTTGCATAACATCACATTTATGCATTATGTTAATGACATTATATTGACTGGACCGGATAAGGAAGAAGTAACTGACATATTGGAAGCCTGGTAAGACTCATGGGTTCCGGGAAGTGGAAGAGAAACCTACAAATATTCATAGACTTGTTATGTTATCACTCTGAAAGGAAAAAAATAAATATTTGCATCCTGTACCTTTCCTTTATCTTAAGAAGGGAGCTCAACAATGCTAGTGGGACTCTTCAGTTGATAGCATATTCTACACACGGAGATATTGCTCTGGCCCGTATATGGGTAATGCAAAAGGCTGTCAGCTTTGATAACATGAAACAATTCTGCAGTCTTACCACTTTGGCCATATGATGGAGTAGATTCTATAGTGTTGGAGGTGTTGGAGGTATCAGTGATAGGAAAAGATACTGTGTGGAGATTGTGACAAGCTCCAGAGGTTAAATCCCATAGAGTTCTGGAGTAAATC